>NC_080414.1:17783148-18084351 GCF_030265065.1 Corythoichthys intestinalis | reverse complement strand
AACATGAATATAATGTTAAATAAATAAAAAAAATAAAAAATAGCTGATATATTTCAAACAAAAATTGAAATAAATAGAACTTATAGACCAGGGGTCTCAAATACAAATCTTGAAGGTCCACAATTATTTTTGTCATACAAATGGGTCCATTTATTAATGTCGGCCAAGTACAAGGCAGGTCGAAGGTGGTAAAGGTGATTCTATTTCATCCCTGCTGACCGCCACAGCACCGCCTCTGCCGGTCATTCGGGATTCATAGAACCGTAGTTACCTACGTAACTTTCGTTTTCTTTTGATCAAGCAAAAATACAATGTACATTCTGATTAAATAAAAATAAATTAAAGGGTATTAAAACACTAAGGGGCTGTAAGATATAAGTAGAACCGTTATGTGGCAAGATAACAAATATTAATAATGTTAACAAAAAAATAAATCGCATTCATGAGCAATTATCGAAAATTACGAACATTTCCGAAAGTATTCCGGAAACAGCCGAATGGGGCGGAGACGTCATAACAAGGAAAGGAAAGGTCGAGGCAGGTGCAATCGTTGTTTATCGACGAGAGAGTTGCGTTCATGTTTCATCAAAAAATCGCTAAAATGGTAAAATGGTAAAAACCTGTCATGCTATGTGGTCTATAAATAGCCAAAAAATCGCTAAAATGGTTCAAACCTGTCATGCTATGTGGTCTACAAATAGCCATTTGTCGCAATGTAGTACCCATGAGTTCCCGAACGCGAGAAAAAGAGCTGGACTACGCAGACAATGAATAAAGTTCGTCCGTGCTAAGAAATTGCTGATGAAAGCAGCCACCAAACACGCACAGCCACCTAAATGTCCCGAGATATCAAGAAAAAGGACGACTGGCTCTGATGAGACCACCACAGGCTAACCAAAGGAGCGGAGCAGCCAAGCTCGAAATGGCCTGAGTGAGTGCTCTTTTATAATAAAAACATATCACGCATTGGATATAGGACTGGACACATGTATAAATTATCGCTCGTAAAATATATAGAACAAATCCTCGAATCCCATTCATATTTGTATCTGTTGGCAGAGCGAAAACCTATGCTAGCACAATAAATGATAATTATTCTATACATTACATTATTTTGCGGTCACGGTGTATCGGCTTCACATAAAGAAATGCAAAACAAACCATTCGGTGTTTCCCACACCATGTTGCCGTTGTTTCATCGGTGTGATTGCTCCTCTCAATGATCCTTTCATTAGGCTGCATTGGCTTTCGTTTGGGCTCAAATTGATAACCCAAAACACCAAAGAAAGGTTCATAACTCTCCTCGTCACCATTAGATGAATGTTCGTTACGTCGGATTCGTCGCTGCAACTAGAAACAAAATTGTCCGCTATCTTCGCCGCCATTCAGTATTAAGCACTGAGCCGGTTGTTTCCTTGTAGTGACGTCACGCACACAATATGCTTGATTTCCGGGATCTCATGGGCGGGTCCTTTTAGCTTGACAATCGATCCAAATTTCTATCATTTTCTTGGTGTTGCGATGTGTGTAATTACACGAAGTGGTATGATATGAATCCAAAAGGCATGCGTTTATGGATAAATGATGGAATATTAGCATTTCCCCAGGTGTTGTCATACCCTTTAACAAAACTTTTTTTTTTTTGACTTAAAAATACAAAAAAAAAAACATGCAAGTGCAATGTTTACACATGTACACTAAATAATTGACAAGATCTGTCCTTAAGGTGCAAACAATAACTATTGACAGTTCATTTTGTAACTGTAAAACACTGCTGGACAAAAAAGAAAACATGTGCAAGTAGTACAGTAGATGTTCACTTATTCAGAACATAAATGACAAGCTCTGTCACTAAGGTGCAAACATAACAATTATTGACAGTAACTTTAACTGTAAAACACTGCTCAATGATTTCAGTGCGTCTTGTGGTTGATAAATCTGAGAGTGAGATTTGTTTGATTTTTATTGTCATTTCCTCCTTTTCTTTCCCTTTGAACATTGCTGTCATTACTTCAGTCATAGACTATTTTATTATTTCTCAATCAGAGAACTGCTTCTTATGTTTGGCCAACACCAAGACACTCTGAGTGAGGACTCCGTTGTAATTTGTTGTTGTGTCATAGATTTAACAATAACTGTGCTTGACTGCTGCAACCTGTTCATTTCTTGCCTTCTCAATGGCGTACCGCACGCAGGCTATTTTTAGACCGTGACGTCGCATCATAAAGCGGAAGTAAAGCCGAAGTGGGACATTATAGACCCGCCCTCACATAGACACAACGTAATTTGTGCTACTTTTCTCTGGTAATCTTTCAAAAACGAACATGCCGATCACGCATTGCTTTTTTGGAACCAGAAACGACTCGAGAAATTACGACACATGAAGGATGTTTTCTTCATACGTTTCCGGAAACCAAAAATGTGAAGACTGAATCAACTTGCGCGGACTTTAACGCAAGCTCGGTGAATCCATTCACATTTCATATGCATTAAACATTATGTTGGGTTGGCATGGTCTTTCAGAGGACAAAGAGGGAAGCCATTTTTATATTTTTAACTTATTTTTTTAGCGTAACGTTGTGCTGCACTGCTTCTGTCTGACAATGAATGACCTGAAAAGAATTACAATGGTATCTGACTGCCACTGTTACCGTTTCTGTTATATATATATGAAAATACAAACTTTAGTAAGGGGGAAGTACAAATAAATTATAGAATTAAGATGTGTTATCAATGAAAAAATTAAAAGTGTTCATTGGCTGTAACTGAGTAGCATTTGCGATCGCTACACAAAGTTAACTAAATTACCCCCAAGAACAGTAAGAGACGTAGGACAACCAGAGGATATATAAGAAAGACAGGGCTGATGGTAAAGGATAGCTTGTTGAAACAATGTCATTGTCAGTCGCGTCGATAAAAAAGCTAAAGCTATGCTTAGGTCGGCTCGTTTTTTTCGTCTTTTTCAGCCTTCGACACGCAAGCCATCTCTTTAACTGAACATTTTTATGTTCTTCCACATCTTTGCCAGTGAATTTGGCACCAGGCACATAATTTTCGGAGAGAATTGGTGGGTTTAGCTCTGTAAACATCTCCTTCGCACACGATTTCCATTCATTTCCTATTAGGGACAAACGGTGGCTTGTCCCTACTTAGCAACAGTAGCTAATTTAATTAATATTAATGAGCGGAAGTGACGTGTTGCTTGCGGTACGCCATTCTGATATTGGAGGAAACATCTTCAAAAGAGCTGTGCTCTTTCACATAATGGTGTTTCACATTTTCACTTTTTATCAGAGCAACTGTCTTGAAGCATATCAAGCACATACGTTTGGTACTTGCAGTTGGTAAAATGGACGCATATTTGTCATTTCATTCCTCACTGAAATGGCGATTTTGGTTGTCCACTTTTCTTCTCTTGGTCAACTTTGAGCATGCCATTTTATTAGATTCGGTTTTCTACTGGTGGCATGTGTGGTATTAGTGATCGTTGTTTATTGTTGTGTTCTTGAACGCTGCCCGCATGCAGCGAGAGTGCCGGAGTGACACTGGGAAATAAATATATCACGTTTGCTCACAACATGACTCACGTTCTTGAATGAAAAATAAAGTACACGACAGCATGTACAAACAGATTGCAAAGTGCTGGGTGCGACTCGTGTTTGAGGTTGCTGACACTGCTGCGGTCCATCTACGCTAGCTAGTAGCATGCAGGCGCTCTCAGCCAATCAGCGCATCCATGCACGCTCTCGCAGCCAATCAGCGCATCCATGCAGGCTCTCTCAGCCAATCGGTGCATCGTTGTCATAGAGATGACAACAGAAGTGAGAACATGGAAGATATTTGACTAAAAATGAAACAGAATTTAGCGATAGAACAGTAACGCATAGCGATAGATCGGTGATTCATACTAATGATCTATGTTGAAAAAAGTTTTTTTTTTTTTCTCGTTTTTTCGTTCGTCTGTGGGTCCGCAGAGAGGAGTGCCGTGGTCCGGTCGTGGACCGCTAATTGAGGACCCCGGTTATAGACTAAACCCACAGCCACATGTCAATTTGCTCAACATTAAAACAAGAACCCTCGGTAATATAGAACTGGACTTAAAATCATTTTGATCATATATTGTTTATGTAAAACACATACCACTAGGGTTGTTCCGATCATGTTTTTTTGCTCCCGATCCGATCCCGATCGTTTTAGTTTGAGTATCTGCCGATCCCGATATTTCCCGATCCGATTGCTTTTTTTTGCTCCCGATTCAATTCCAATCATTCCCGATAATTTTTCCCGATCATATACATTTTGGCAATGCATTAAGAAAAAAATGAATAAAACTCGGACGAGTATATACATTCAACATACAGTACATAAGTACTGTATTTGTTTATTATGACAATAAATCCTCAAGATGGCATTTACATTATTAACATTCTTTCTGTGAGAGGGATCCACTGATAGAAAGACTTGTGACTTTGTATATTGTGACTAAAATATTGCCATCTAGTGTATTTGTTGAGCTTTCAGTAAATGATACTGCAGCCATGCCCCAATGCATGATGGGAAGTGGAACCATGATGGGAAGTGGAACCATGACTGTGCGTAGTGCTAGCAATTGATATATCTTCTCTGCGTTGTGAAATAGAATAAGGTGTTAAGAAAAAGATTCAACGCGACCTTGCTTCCCCACATTGCTTCACATGATATTTCTAATCGTAGGGAGAGGGATTGTAAGGCTTTAGCCTATTAAAATAAGCCTCCAAAGGCTGCCAAAATTCACTCTACTTATTTTATGCTGCCTTTTATCTCTCTGTATTGGTAAAATGGCGCCATTACAGATTGAGCGCGTTAATGGGTGAGTGGGTCGTGCAATGCATGCATTAATTGCGTTAAATTTTTTAACGCGATACATTTAAAAAAACTTATTACCGCCGTTGTTGGGATAAATTTGATAACCCTACCTTAAGCCTAAAGATTCTGGATGAGTGTAACATATTATGTCTTTAACGTTAAATACAAGTAGAAAATGTTTTAATTAAAAAAAATATATATATATTAAAAAAAGGCATGGCCGATTTTTTTTTTTGCCGATTCTGATACTTTGAAAATGACGTGATCGGATCTCTACATCTCTACATACCACTACTACTATTAATATTAAGATGAATATTAATAAAGAGCAAGAGTAAGAGACGTGCGTGTGTATGACTCGTATCATTATTTACACATTATACACACACACACACTCTCTCACCAGTCGCCAGAGAGAAAAGACACCAAACGCTGTATTATGAAAATGTTATTTTGAACATATGTTTACAATGGCGGAAGACTTTACAAAAGTAGGCTAATGTTAGCGGGGAAACTAGATATCTACGTTATTTGTTTTGCCATCGCTAGACACGCAAAACACGCTGGAGTGAACCCTTGTAGCTGGTGGGGAAACGTTCATGACAGCATTTGCTTACCTTAAATTTTGAGTAAAGTGACGGAAGATGGTCACGTAAATGTGCAATCATGTTAGAGGTGTTGCTTCCCCTGGCAACCACCCTCCGCAAGCATGTCGGTTGTCCTTCCTCCTCTAAGCCGCGGCTGTCTGTCTCTTTTTGGTAGCCGAAGCACACTCACACACTAGCGACTTTGTCTTTTTTGAGGGGGGGGGGCTCAGGTGTAGTGTCACCGACAGAAACAGGACAGAGCAACAACCGGAGGGGGAGCGGTGAGCGCTGCCACTTCAAGCCAGTGATGATTAATTTTCTATTCTCCATCCAGTTCAAATGGATTGGGCTTCTTTTGCCAATAAGTTCAACACATATTCATCTGCTTTTGTGCTCTTCAGCTGATGCGTCCCCTGAACGCTGTGGACGAGCTATACCGCCTGCTGGAAAGCTTCATCCGCTGCCGTCGCACGGCCGCCTGCCAGAACACAGCCTGCGGGGCATCCGGGGTGGGCCTCCTGACGGTGGCCTCGGAGCTGTGCTCGCGCCTGGGGGCCGCCCACGTGGTCATGTGCAACAGCGGCGTTCACCGGTGAGCGCCCGATCCGCTTTCCTCTGACGCCCACGTTCGAAGTTGAGAGTCTACTCAAGTCGAGCGTCTTCGTCGTCACCCATCGGGTCGCCGCGCATTCAAACGGCTTGTCAGATTGATCCCGAGTTGAGTTAATAAAGTCGCTGAAAGTTTCTATTAGAGATCAGCGCGGCGTGACTCCACAGAGTCATTGGTCATGAGAAACCCTCTAGCGGGTGGGATCGTGCGAGCGAGACAAAAAGATATGGAATCTGTCACCGGGCGGAGGAAGAAGAAGATGAAAGGTGGGCGAAATAGTGACAAACGACAGGGTTATTTTCGTCCACTTGCCCGATTGATAAACGGCGGCTCATCTCGGGACGAATTAGCGGCCGCCGTCTCCTTCCTGTCGCAAAGTGCTCCTCCTATTTCAAAGTCGTCATCATTTAATTCATTCTTCTTTACTTACTTCTTCGCCAAATTCAATCCAAGAGGAGACCGAGGGCAGCAAGAGAAGCAAAGACTGCAAGTGCAAATATATCTTTATTAGGGCTGTCAAACGATTAACAATTTTAATCGAGTTAATCACAGCTTAAAAATTAATTAATCGTAATTAATCGCAATTCAAACCATCTCTAAAATATGCCATATTTTTCTGTAAATTATTGTTAGAATGGAAAGATAAGACACAAGACCGACATAAACATTCAACATACTGAACATAAGTACTGTATTTGTTTATTATAAGAATAAATCCACAAGATGGCATTAACATTATTACCATTTATGTGTATTTTGCATAGCTATTTGATTGGGAATGCCAGTTCTCTTAGCATTGAGCGCTTTTCTTTTTGTGAACATTATTTTTTTGAGAGATAGGATTATTTTTTTGTTGTGCTTTCACTAAATGATGCTGTAGCGACTTAACTGTTGGTCCCAAATGCATGATGGGAAGTTGGGCAACCATGACTGTCAGTGGTGGCTGCAAATGGTATACAGTATGTTCTGCGTTGTGTTCATTTAGGCGTGTTAAGAAAAAAACATCTGCTCCGCTCAAATACATGATGGGAAGTTCGGCAACCATGACTGTCAGTGGTGGCTGCAAATGGTATACAGTATGCTCTGCGTTGTGTTTAATTAGGCATGTTAAGAAAAACAAATGTCTCCTACTTCGCCCAAATGCATGATGAGAAGTTTGGCAACCATGACTGTCAGTCGTGGCTGGAAATGGTATACAGTATGTCCTGCGTTGTGTTCAATCAGGCGTGTTAAGAAAAAGATCGGCTCCACCCAAATGCATGATGGGAAGTTGGGCAAGCATGACTGTTAGTAGTGGCTACCAAAGCTTAAGCCAATAAAAGGCGCGGTCCAATGGACGCCTGCGTCCACTCGCATTTCTCTGCCTTTTCGCTCTCAATGTGCTAAAACGGCGTCATTGAAAACTGTTTGAGGAAACGTATGAACAGGTCATTCCGTGCATGCCTTAATTGTGTCAATTATTTTAATGTGATTAATTTAAAAAATTAATTACTGCCCGTTAACACGATAAATTTGACACCCCTAATCTTTATGCCTTGAAATTCATTTACTCAATGTGCAAAATGCAAAAACAGTAAGCTGTAGCCAAATGGAGACAATAGAGTATTGTTGGTGTGTTTTTATGCTTGCCATTTATAGCCTTTCATTCAAGAGGAGACTCGGGGCGGAGAGAAAACAGATTTCTGGAGTTTGTTGTTAATTATAGGTGTTGATCCTCTTAATGTCTTTAATCCGAGACTGAGGGCAACACAAAACTGGGCTTTTGCAACAAAGTGGAGACTATGAAGAAGAGTTATTGTATTTAACTTCCTCATTCCTAGCCATTTATTATTTTTCATTGATAAGGACACAAAGGGCAGGGGAGCGCAGTGGGCACTATTTATCCAAAAGGACACTTCCTCTCTCCGAGGAAGTGTGGCCTCTTGAATGTAGACTCTTTTCATATTATCCACTTTTCTCGCAGTGCGCTGTTCTCTCTGCTGCCCTTAGTCTCATTTTTATTAGAAGGCTAGAATCGGAAAATACAAACACACTGGGTATATTCCCTAGTGTCACACCTTTTTGTGCTTTTTAAATGTAAAGGATGAACCACTAGAAATGATAAAACAAAGCAAGCATTAGCTGTACTCCATAGTCTCCACTTTGCTTTTGAATAAAAGGCTAAAATAACAAGACACTAACTGCTCTTGACTATTGTATCCACTTTTTGGTACAGTCTTTTTATGTGTTGCCCTTAGTCTCCATTTTGCTGCAGCAGCCATTTTTTGTTGCCCATAGTCTCTTTTTGGATAAAAACCTAGAATAACCAGATGCTAGCTATACTCTATAGTTTACACTTGGCTGCGTTAGCCTGTTTTTACGTTGCCCTTAATCTCCCCTTGGATAAAAGAAGAAAAATGGTTCAATATTATACTTTTTTAATCCTCTGCAACTCTATTAGCATCCTTTATTTGTTTTCCTCCCTTTTGTTTCATGCGCTGGCTGTCTTTGGACTCGGCGGGGGTGTAAAGTAGATGGGAACAGTGTGAAATAGGCGGCCATAAATCAGCTGCTAGTGGCTCCAATAAAGCGGGAGAGGCCATTCCTTCATTCAGCTCCAGCTCGGGAGATATTTAAAGATCCTTTTGTTTTGTTTTTCTCTTGCCACCTGGCGTTATCAACATGACAACACATTCTCAAAACTTTGTATACGTCACGTAAGTTGTGTTCCTGAAATAATAGTCAAAGTCATGATTTTTTTTTTTTTTTTTTTACTGTATAGCTGCTTTTCCTGAACTTTTAAAGCTATTCTTCCCCTTAGAGGACATCAGTTCAATTTTAAAGTGAAAAGACTTGCGATCGATAAAGCGGCGGTGTACTTCATTCGTGCTGCAAAGGTCACCCAGTCACTTCTTCTCTCAAGTTTGGTGTTTCACACACTCGTGTACTATCTGTGTGTGTGTTTATCTGTAACGCACACGTCGTCGCTAATGACTCACTAACTGGAGTCGACAACCGATTTGCTCACATCAAACACGTCGGTGAACGAACGCGAATCCCCCGGGGAGTCGCAACAGAAGCACCGACAACTGGAAAAAGATGAGCTTTCATCTCGTGTTGGGGCTAGTCGGTCGAATTGTCGGCTTTTTGATCATTTGGGGCACTGTAGTCAGGCAAAACTTCACACTTTTCATTCAAAAACCACACATTTTCCTATAGATTAACATTTAAATAACATTTTTGTACTACCGTATTGGTCCAAATATAAAACGGTGTTTTTTGCATTGAAATAAGACTGAAAAAGAGGGGGTGGTCTTATATTCGCGGTCTCGACATTATACCCATTTACGACGCTAGATGACGCCAGATATCATTAAAGCGATGTTCTGTCATGAGAGATCTCAGCTACTCTACCCCTTTACGACGCTAGATGGCACCAGATATCATTGAAGCAATGTTCTCTCATGACAAATCTCAGCTACTCTAAAGTTTAACCAGTTTGCATGATTTTTATTGCAATGTTTTTCCTTATTCAGATTTGTTTCAAGACTACAGTTGCAGTTAGACTTCACTTTGATGGTTAATGCAGTTATTGCAATTAGAGATGTTCCGATCGATCGGGTCCGATCACGTCATTTTCAAAGTATCGGAATCGGCAAAAAAATATCGGACATGCCTTTCTTAATATATATATATATATATTTTTTTTTTAATTAAATCGTTTTCTAATTATATTTAACGTTACAGACATAATATGTTACACTCATCCAGAGTCTTTAGTTTAGGCTTAAGGTAGGGTTATCAAATTTATCCCGATAACGGCAGTAATTAATAAAAAAAAAAAAAAAAGTATCACGTTAAAATATTTCACGCAGTTAATGCATGCGCTGCACGACCCACTCACGCATTGTCGCGCTCAATCTGTAATGGCGCCATTTTATCCATATAGAGAGCTAAAAGGCAACGTATAATGAGTACAGTAAATTTTGGCAGCCTTTGGAGCCTTACAATCTTCTTCTTCCCACGATTGGAAATATAATGGGAAGCAAGGTAGCAAATGATCTTTTTCTTAACACGTTATGTTATTTCCCAACGCAGAGAAGATATATCAATTGGTAGCACAACGCACAGTCATGGTTCCACTTCCCATCATGCATTTGGGCAGGGCTACAGTATCATTTAACCTCAACAAATACACTAGATGGCAATATTTAGTCACAATATACAAAGTCACAAGTCTTTCTATCCGTGGATCCCTCTTACAGAAATAATGTTAATAATGTAAATGCCATCTTGAGGATTTATTGTCATAATAAACAAATACAGTACTTATGTACTGTATGTTAAATGTATATAGTTGTCCGAGTTTTATTCATTTTTTTCTTAATGCATTGCCAAAATGTATATGATCGGGAAAAATTATCGGGAATGATTGGAATTGAATCGGGAGCAAAAAAAAAAGCAATCGGATCGGGAAATATGAGGATCGGCAGATACTCAAACTAAAACGATCGGGCGATCCTCAAACTAAAACTATCGGGATTGGATCGGGAGCAAAAAAACATAATCGGAACAACCCTAATTGCAATTTTGTTGTTTTATCACAATAGATTGGTTTATTTTAGGGCTGTCAAACAATTAAAATTTTTAATCGAGTTAATTACAGCTTAAAAATTAATCAATCGTAATTAATCGCAATTAATCGCATTTCAAACCATCTATAAAATATGCCATATTTTTCTGTAAATTATTGTTGGAATGGAAAGATAAGACACAAGATGGATATACACATTCAACATACGGTACATAAGGACTGTATTTGTTTACTAGAACAATAAATCAACAAGATGGCATTAACATTATTAACATTCTGTCAAAGCGATCCATGGATAGAAAGACTTGTAGTTCTTAAAAGAAAAATGTTAGTACAAGTTATAGAAGTTTTATATTAAAACCCCTCTTAAATGTTTTCGTTTTAATAAAATTTGGAAAAATTTCAATCAAGAAATAAACTAGTAGCCCGCCATTGTTGATGTCAATAATTACTTACACAATGCTCATAAGTGCTGAAGCCTATAAAATCAGTCGCACCTAAACTCCATAAAACACAACAAGTGAGCGTTTCACTGTACTGTGATTTAAATCTGTCTGAGTGTGGCATCTGCGTTAATTGCTTCAAAAATATTTTAACGTGATTAATTTAAAAAATTAATTAACGCCCGTTAACGCGATAATTTTGACAGCCCTAGTTTATTTACATTTCAAAAACCAGAAGCCATTCATTTACGAATGTGATTGCACTTTATAGTTTACATATTTAAATGTTCAGATATTAAGATTTGAATGAGGCAAAATAACATGCTTTTTCTCTCAAATATATTGTTATATTCATTTGTTTCGGCTGTACTGTAATTATTTTCTGTATAAAAATTAATTTGTTGTTCAAAAAGTCTTTTTTTCAAACTTGAGTCTTGAAAAAGAGGGGGTCGTCTTATAATCAGGGCCGTCTTATATTCGGGCCAATACGGTATTTGTGTGATTTTTGCCTCAGATGCACCCTAAGCGTGACGCTTGAGCAGGCCATCCTCTTGGCGCGCAACCACGGGCTGCCACCTCGCTGCATCATGCAGGCCACCGATGTCATGAGGAAGCAGGTAACGCACTACACCTCACCTGTATCGACAATGCATTTTATCAGTAGACCAAATGTGACAAGTACGTAACAAATGCATTTTTCTATTATGAGCCTTGAAAATGAAAAGGTCACAACAGTTTGTCATGTTCCTGTTCAATACGCTGTGACAAGCCCACTCATATGCAAGCTAAGTATTGACTTGGCACATTAGTCCAAATGGTTTGGACGTCTATCACCATCAGTGGCAGCCAATGACTCGACAACAACAATTGAATAACCTCGCCTAAGTACATTTTCCAGAGTGTCTTCCATTTCCTGCGTTATCTCCGCCCTCACGCCGTCTTCCGACGTCCTTTATATTTAAGGGCATTAGCGGCCATTTTGTGTGACGGGAATGAAACAATTGCTGATGCTATCCTGCTTTTACTCGAACGCGCCTTCTCGCTCTCTCTCGCTCGTAATTTCATTGTATGTGTGTTTTGTTGAGCGCAGCTTTCAAAATAAAAGTTGCAGCGTGTGCACACAAGCAGCTGACGACAGGCGCTCCCAAATATCATGACTGGCCAGTAATTATAATAATAACACGTAAACAACATTCATCTTGAAAAGTCCTTACTACTTCATTTTATGGCCTACATACAGAAATAAAGGAACAGGAAATGCAAACCTAGGGAAAGAAAAGCAGGATAAACATGTCTTTTTCATGAATTACTAAGTTAATCAGTCCATTTTCATTGAAGACTGCAGGAATTGGAGAAGATTTACTGTTTACTTTTTGTTTTGAATTTAAAATTTTTGGACATTATACACACTGTGTAACCAGAATTTCCGCGTAAATCAGAATTAACCCTTTAAGTACCCCTAAATCTAAAAAAAATAACTATGCAAAAAGTCCAAAAGTATTGTATTTTGTTTAATTATGGAGGATACATTGCCCTCTGGTGGCAGCGCTGGGTCTGGCTGGACTGTCGCCTTGTATGACTGAAGTGCAGACTCAGACGTCTGAAATGGATAAATGGACTACTGCACTCTGATTTGGCCCACATAAGGCTGCATGTTGTTTCAGCTAATATATGTGTATGTATTCGTAATTAAGTTTCGAGCTGCAGTTTGTGAGTTATGGCTGAGTGATTTGCTACGAGAATGTTAAATACGTTAGCATTTAAACTGGGATTTTTATAAGGCAAATTTGGCTAATTTAATCTACTAAATGTACATATTGATCAGACTTGATGGACGTTTGAACACCAATAGCGTACCGCACGTAACACACACACACATATTTTATTAGATGAGGCTTTGCAAGGCAAAGGCCAATATAATAACCGGAATTTTGGCGCGATGCAGGGAATTTTTTAAATGACCCCCCGAAATCTTCTCTTAGCCCGTAAACGCAGGCTTGTTAAAAAGAAAAAAACATTTCAAAACGCTACTTGTCAGACAACTTTTGACCAAATCATAACATTTACATATTAAAAATTCCAGGACAGCGAGGGGTATAAAAGTTGTGTACAGAATTGGCAAAAACCTACGGTTGCCCCAAAATTTGCAAAAAACATGATGCCATTGACAGCCATGTACATCCAAATTTCCCATTCATTTTCAATGGCAGGAAAACATAGGTCTTTTGATTTTTGACCATTTACCATAACAGCCCATTTATTCAACTTGCACCCATGTAAGTCGATGCCGTTGACGGCCATGTACGTCCAAATTGCCCGTTCATTTTCAATGGCAGAAAAACCTGTGTGGTTGTGATTTTTGACCAAAAACAGCCCGTTGACAGCCATGCAAGCGAACGTGTCCCTGAAATGTCCCCAAATCGACAGGAAGTGACATGATAGATCTGTATCCACCACAGCAAAGCCCCATCATAATTTCTCCTGAAACTGCATTTTCTAGTATTCATTTTATTGTTGGTTACACTATGGTTTTAATATCTTTATTTTATTTTGTACTAAAACAATGGAAGCAGGCGTGTCGTTTAGCATGTTAGCAAAAATACCATTTTCCTTCTCCTTAAATCCAGCGTCTTGTTGTAGAGTACTCAAAGCCGCAACGTATCATCACAGCACATCTAAATTTGTGCATGAAACCGTAAAGTTTGAAAGCAAACTGCGACATTGCAGTCACAAAAGACGCGCCATTTGTCCAAAACATGGCGCTGTTCCCTCCGCGATCAGGAATCGGCTGACAAAAGCATTTTAAAATGATATCGGATAATACCGACATCAGTTTCTCATTATCGGTTTTGGGCCAATATGTATGTTGCTTTCAAAGTGAATGTAGAAGTCTTCTGCCTTTATACAACAGCTGGTCATAGCGTAGCACAGCAGTTATACTTATTGACCATTAGGAGTATACAAACTAAGATGCTTGGGATTTGTTATGTGAGCGTTACCATTATTAAAGTATCCAATGCGGCATCACATACAATTAGCTAGCAATTAGCTAATATGTTAAGTCCACGACTGCGTATATTGGTATCGCATATTTGGAGTTGGACAACTCTACTATTTTTTTGAATTTCAAATGAATTTTCCGCACTAACTAGAGGTCTACAGCGATCAAATGTCTCCAAGAGCACTTCCAGAAACAAAGTACAACTGAGTAATATTTCTTACTACCCCTAACACCCACCCACACACAAGTTTTATTCATATAGCGGAAAACACAGACGAGGCTGAAAAAGCAGTTTCGGCTCTCACACCCCTCTTTAAAAGAAACTGCTGTATTTTAAGCCAAAACAACTGTTGCGTTTGATAGAACAATATGTCTATATGCTGCCATAGCAGACTCATGGCGCATTAAGCCCCTGAACTATTTTTAATTTGTCCATTTTACCCTGGAAAACCCAGTTTACAGACGTTGCGCAACCGCTTTTGTTTCAACCCAGCCATAAAACGAAGGTAATTAATTGTATTTATTATTCAAAATGTCTGTCATTTTTAGCTTAGAATCATTAATGGATGTCCAATATTTTGTTCAAAAAAAAAAAAAAAAAAAACTTTAAAAAATTATTCACGCGCATATTTTAAACTTTTAAACAAATTACGTCACAATGAAAAAAATGGCGTCTGTAAAAAATTCACGGGTATCTACCTCATAACTATCGCTTAATTGTATTTTTTTTGTTACTGTCGTATTTTCTCCGATATGTTAGATGATAAATAATCGATCCAAACAAAGAAAAATTGAAGAAAAACATTTAGAAGAGTAAATAATATATGAAAATGAATCTCGACCACTCCTTGATGTCTGCGATTTATGCATCGCGACTCTTGTTATTTACCATGTTTCACCCATAAAATCCTCCAAAAATCCAATTGTGGCCATCCACAGCTGTGACTTGACACCCGGTGATACATGCTACATGGAGTTTTTGGATCGAAACACGATAAGTACGTGATAAAATCTCGTTAAAGTCATGGCGTCTGTAATTCTGCTCTCGCGTGCTCTCACCTACAGATAGTTTTGCTGTTTAAATTAAATTTTTTTTTTTTTTTTTAATAATGCCCTCCTGTTCAAAATTTTACTTCCCCCTGAAAATTGAGATTTTAAGCTTTCCAATGATGTATCACACATACATATCGGACAATTTTGAAATTTGGCCAAATTGGGGCTCTCAGAGCGGAACTTCAAGTCACCTGAGTGTTTTCCGCCATATATAAGTATAGTTATAGATATAACAACATAATTAGTACACATAACTATTTCTTTCTCTTAAGGGTGCCAGAGTTCAGAATTCGGCCAAGAACTTGGGGGTGCGAGATCGGACGCCCTCATCCGTGCCTAGGTAAAAAAAAAAAAAAAACAACAACAAAAAAACATACACAGTAAATTAAAATATATATCTGTTTTTATGCTGTGTATAACTGCATGTCTTTCCAGGTTGTACAAGCTGTGCCAGCCTCCACCCCCTGATGGCGACCCATAATGCATTGTGGCGTGAAATACAAAAAGCCAGCGATCAGATTTGCTTATTTTCATACAGTGTAAATATTTTTTTTAAAAGCCTAATAGTATTTTTTTAATGTTTAGCTACCTATATGAACCACCAGTTATATGGTTATTGTAAATATATGTTTATGATTATGTACTGTTGTTGTTTTCCTCAGGTTCCGAGCATATAGATTGCATATTACAGCCAATGGTAGCTCACTATGCAAACTAAAAACAGCGCCAATAAGCTAGTTTGTTTTTTGGACACAATATCTTATACGTACGATAAAGTTATGCATACAATGTGTAAAATATATATATATATTAAATTTCATATCTGAGATCGAAGTATTGTGTTTATTTGCATAAGAAAATGCAAAGAAATGGTAGCGAATGATCGCTGTCAACTCTTCCAGTCAAGAAGGACGCGTCAGTGGAAGCCAATGAGTTAAATATTTTCTTGAAACGGCTCTCCCCTAGTTGTCTTTGAACTGCGCCTGAATTTCAAGTTGAGGTAAGTTTATGGTGAGTACATTTTGAACATTTTTAAACTAAAGTATTTGAAAAGGACCCACATTTGACTTTCAACAACTTTTAAAGAAACATTTTCAAGTCCCTTTATTAAAAAACAAACAAACTGGGAGCTATCCAAGAATGAGTCCACTTCTGTGGGACACTGTAGCACCCCTAGACTCGAACTAAAGTAGTGTAATATAAAAGTTATTTGGGGAAAAAAATCATGAAAAAAAAAAATCTGAGATATCCAAAGACCGATCCACATCAGAGGCATCCAAAGTACTCATGAAATTCTAATGTGTGATTTCATTTTACTTTTTTTTCATGTCAGTTCATGTTCATGTCAGACCTGCGTCAGAGTTAGCATAGCATTAATCTGTGTGAACTTAATAACCTGCAAAACTACTGCGGTCAGGCCAGCCTCCACAAGTCAAGCGAGCCGACCCTCATTTGGATCATTGTTTGCATTATGTGCATTACCGTAATGCAACTCCGTGGCTTTAAAGTGCATGTCCGAGGAATAGGTCCACTTCAGGGGGACACTGACACAGGCCTGACTGCAGTAGTTTTGCAGGTTATCAAGGTTCACACAGATTAATGCTATGCTAACTCTGATCCAGGTCAGACTTTTAGTAGCAAAATTAGTGGTATTTCCCTCACCTCCACAACATTGACATCTTTTTACATAAAGTGGCTTGTGCTGGTCGAAAAAAACTTCTAGTATACCTCCTCTTCGAAGTGGGTGGAGGAGAAAGGGGCATGTTGTATTTCTGTTGGCGAGGTTGTGTGAGTGTGCATGCGTCTGTATGGTGGGGGGTCAAGTCATCAGCCAATCAAATGTGTGTTTGAGGGGAAAAAAATGGACCGGCACATTCAGCAAGGGAAAAGGGT
Organism: Corythoichthys intestinalis; assembly: GCF_030265065.1. Taxonomy (NCBI): domain Eukaryota; kingdom Metazoa; phylum Chordata; class Actinopteri; order Syngnathiformes; family Syngnathidae; genus Corythoichthys; species Corythoichthys intestinalis. Next base: position 18,067,346 of record NC_080414.1, on the reverse strand, counting down.
TAAATGGAAGTCTGAACGTAATGAAAATCACTTAATTATAATAGGGTCTTTTTTATCCTTACAACACATGGGAAGACAAAATTACCAATGGAAATAAATATGAACTCCATTGTATAATGCAAATAAGGTGGCTTAAAAGTTGTGGGAGCAATCTGAGCAATGAGTTGGTCGTGTTATGTCCCCTCTGCAAACCTACTCCCTTGTATAAAACTGACCAACATTTAAATAAGTCGCGGATATCTACCTCATAACTATCACTTAATTGTATTTTTTGTTGTTGTTATCGTCACATTTTCCCTGTTATTTGAGATAAATTATGGATTCGAACAAAGAAAAATTGGGAAAAAAAAAAGATTTAAAAGGGTAAATATATGAAAAAGAAAATCTCAACCACTCCTTGATGTCTGCGATTTCTGCATCGCGACCCTTGTTATATTACCATGTTCCAACCATAAAATCCCCCCAAAATCCGGCTGTAACCATTCACAGCTCTATCTTGACACTCGGTGATACATGCTACATGGAGTTTTTGGATCGAAAAGATGTAAGTGCGCGGATAATATTTCGTTAAAATCATGGGCTCTTTAATTATGCTCTCGCATGCTCTCACCTCCAGTTAGGGTTTTGCTGTTTAAAATGTGTCCCCACCAACTTTTAAGCAACCTTATTTGAATTAATGACTTCAGTTATGTAGGTAATTTAGATCGTCTTCTCATACGTTGCAAGAATAGAGTAGACCCTACCATTATTAAGTGAATTATTTTCATTATGTTCAGAATTACATTTACCCCTTTTAACTTGCTTATAGTGCCGGTTCATTTTTCCCCCCTCAAACGGACGTTTGATTGACTGATGATGAGAACACACAAACACGCACACTCACACAACCCCGACAAAAGTACATGTCAAAATGCCACCTCCTCCGCCGCCTTCGAAGACGAGGGATATTAGAATTTTTTTTCTCAGCCAGCCGCAGCAGCAGCCACTGTAAGTAATGTAGAAAGAAGTCAGTGTTGTGGAAGTGGGGAATACGGCACTAATTTTGATACCGAAAGTCCGACCTCCATCAAAGTTGGCATAACATTAAACTGTGTGAACTTGCCAACCTGCAAAAACAGCTTAGAGATAAGTGTCCTCCTGTACTGTATGTGTTTTCTACTGTTAATGTTAATTGTGCATTTAGTGCATTTATTCATGAATTAAAACCTATTTAGTTTTCTACATCATTCATTTAAAAATAATTTTATTTGCAGACATTGTAACCCCTCCGCCCCCCCAAAATACACACACCCAAAAACCAAGGCCGGCCCAGCCTATACACATACTATGCAGCTGCTTAGGGCCCCTGACCACTAGGGGGCCCCCAATCTGGTAACCTCATTTTATACTTTGTTAATAGAGCATCGTGAATAATGTGGAGCGCATTGCCGTTTATCCATGCAAACATTCATTTTCTTGTCATTACATGTCATTTGGGGTGAGAAGTTTGAAGTATGCAGTGCAACAAAATATGATTAATACACAAAATATGGACGTATGGATTGGATTGCATGTATGGGTTTCACAGTACACTGTGACGAAATGGTTGGCCAAAAATATGGGCCTCTTGGCATTATTTTGCTTAGGGCCCCCAAATGGCCTGGGCCGGCCCTGCCAAAAACAGAACAACTGTAAATTTCCTTTATATGAAGCATGGGGGATTTCCCCTATTTTCTCCCTCGAAAATAAGAATTTTAACTTTTTTCATTTTTAAGTAGGAATCACATCATTATATTTGTGAGAAATGTAACCCTGACCTCCGTTCACCCAATCTGTTTGGTCTTATTAATGTCCCGTCCCCAGCAAAAAGTGTATATGCAGATTATGCTGTTATAGCATCCCTACCAATGTTGAGACCAAACCTACACCCTTGATATAGGACAATTTTGAAGTTTGGCCAAATTGGTGGCATAGGCAGAGTTAAAGGGGGGGCCAGGCCTCCCCTGGTGGCCGAAAATTTTAATTTAATTTACTTTCCAATGTATTGATTTTAAAATTAAGAGTTTTCCTGTAAAATATTGTCTATTGTTGAAATTCGCCTCCCCAGACAAGCCGCACGGAAACAGCGACAGCTGAACAAAGTGCCGCTCTGCCGATGCTGCCTCCACGCGCGCCAACCGGGAAGGCGGAACTTCGCGCGTTCATCTCTGATATTAACACTTTGTACTGACTCCATGTTCCAAAAGTTTGAAAAAGACTCGCCGAAAGCTGGTTGACAATTTATTCGTCGACAATGGTCAAAAACAAGGCAAAAACAGACGACGGAGGGACAATTCTGGATCCAAAACAAGGTTACATGTTTCCGAGCAGCAAAATCTGTCTTATCTCAGTGTCCAGCGTTTTTTAAGTCCATGGGCCGGCCGGAGGTGTGTCCAGGCGTTGCTTTGGGATCATCCCTCTCTGGCCGGTTTCGGGCTGTTTAGGTTCGTGCGTGGATGGGATGTGGTTGCCACAGCGACCGACGCTGGTCTTGACATCACAAGCGCCTGCTATCAACTTTATTATCCGGGCTGGCACGACTTGTTTTAGGACAAAGCGTGCTGGTCTTTGTCCTTGTTCGTTTGTCGGGAGGACATTGCCAGAGTTTGGTGCGTCAATCTTGCTCGAGGCGCACACGTTTTGGGCTTCTGTGATAAGATGGCGTTGTGTATCTATTCTGTTTCTTTAAACTATGGTGTGCTATTTATTTTACATTAGGTGTGTTAGAGTAGTGCAGTCCTACAGTGAATATGAGAAATGATACTATTCCCTGATTGATTATATTACGTATGTTCGAGTAATGCAAACAGTCGGTGCCTACGAGAAACGGTATCATTTTTCCTTTTCCCCCTCATGAGCGCCAATAAGGTGATTCACTTTACTGTGTTCAAGGCCACTGAGTGGCGTCTGCCTAAACTATAGTTAAATGAATGTGTTATACTAATGCAAACAATTATATGGTGAGTGCGAGAACGGTACCTTTTCCCTTCACTATAAAAGTTGTAAAACACTAAAACAACAAAAATGAATGAAATGAAAAAAGATATTTTATAATGGGACAAAATTATTTTTCGCACAGATCATGTGACAAGCACCTTCGACGGTCATTTGCTTTGCTTAGCCAAACCACCTGAAGACCGAAAAGGGCAACATTTGATTAAATCTAAGCTTTCAAAAGCGACAACAACCACTAAGCAAGAACCAATGATTAAAAATGTGGACCATGAAACACAAGAGACCACCATCTAAAATGGTGAGCGGAGTTTTAATTTGTCCCACTAAAGACGCTTATTGTACAACAGAGACACCACCTGTGTCTTGCCAATGTAGTTACCCCAGGGCCGGCCCAGCCTATACGCAGACTATGCAGCTGCTTAGGGCCCCTGACCACTAGGGGGCCCCCAATCTGGCAATTGTTTAATTTATATTCTATTTTGTTTACTACAGTTTGCTTTATTTGACTTTTGTGAGTTTTGATACTTGATTACAAGCTTAAAAAAATAAAAGTTCTTCCTTAACTTCTTTCTTTCCTCTTTTAGAAAAAGGTTTGGCGCTATCTACTGTAAGTACTGACAATCATTTGGGGTGAGAAGTTTGAAGTATGCAGTGCAACAAAATCTGATTAAAATACAAAATATGGACGTATGGGTTGGATTGCATGTATGGGTTTCACAGTACACTGTGACGAAATGGTGGGCCAAAAATATGGGCCCCTTTGCATTATTTTGCTTAGGGCCCCCAAATGGCCTTGGCCGGCCCTGAGTTACCCCCATCAAAAATTGTACCCCCTGGCCGCGGGAGCGCACACACACATTAGTTATGAGTTATTTCGACCTAAACAATTAATTGAAGCCAGAAAAGAACCACAGTTATATAGTTTTGACATCGACATTTATTAAATTAGAGAAACTCCATACGGGACTTGAATTACTGTAATTAGTTATAGGTCATCCTACGAGTAAAACAGTAAAGCATTGCCTTATTTTACATTCAGTGTGTATTTTAAGTTATATGACAGAAAAAAAAAAGTTTTTTTTTGATGGACGGGCCATGTTTTAAAACCTCGTAGATAACTACATCACCAAAACATGGAAATCAAGCAAATCAGTGCAGCACAGTGGCTCCGCTCAGGGGATACAATTTTTGACGGGGGTAACTAATAACTACATTGGCACGATACTGGCAATGGATGACGATCTTGGCCAAAAGTATAGCTGTCCTAAGCATTCCCCTCAAGAATGATGGGAAACCAAAAAAAACGCTCATTTCTATTAAGTTAATTTTGTTTACACTGCATTTCGGGGTCATCAACATGTTGTGCCCCCCTTGCCCCAAAAGTCAAACTCCGCCTATGATTGGGGGTCTCAGAGCAGAACTTCAAGTCACCTTAGTGTTTTCCGCCATATGCAAGTTCAAATTATATTATCCATTGATTTTCAGTTATATTTTCACTCACAGTCATGGATAATGAAAGTGTGCCTAAAGAAGTGACTATCCCAAGATCACTGTTTTATTGATTACTGTCTAATTAGACGTGTAACCTACATCCTGTAAGTAGAGTTCAATTTGTGAATCTTAATGAGCAAATTAAGAGAGCTAGGGTGGCAGTGCGCAGGCGCGGCGAGTCGTTGGCAGGGTGAGGGAAATGGGGGGTCAGTCCACGCGTGCATCTATCCAGTGCGGGGGGAGGGGGGTGGGAAGGGGGAGCGGGAAGAGTGAGAAATCTTCGCCGCTTGTGGGGCTGCTCGCTGCCGCCGGAGATGATCCCCGGCCGGGCGAGCCAGCGCTTCCGAGAGCCGGCCAGCGTACGGCGGGCAGGTGGCAGCAGCAGCAAGCACAGCCGGGGCTCCGCGTCATCTCGCACGTGAAGCCGCCTGAAGGGCGGGCGAATGACGGCGGCGGCTCACCGGAGCGGCTCATCCCGCTGAAAGCTCTTCCGAGAGGGACTCCCGGCCGGCATTCTCTCTCCCTCCCCCTTCGGCACTTTCTCCATGGCGTCTCCGCAACAGTCCAGGATTCAGTCTTATCTGGAGACGAACAAAATTGGACCGCTGTTTGAGGCGAGTGCACTTTACCTTGGCTTCTTTATTAGATTTCTATTCCTATTTAAACTGTTGGGTGAAAGCCACTACAGGGCTGCCTTGCTCACGGGCACATTGACAGCAATTATCTAGCACTTAAACTAAACCCTAAATTATTGCCACGCCATTTTTTGTACATAGAGTAATTTGTATGCATTTTTAGTACATGCTTGTGACTGAATTACAAAGTATTTCACATATTTTAAATTAATATGGGTTGTACGACTTTTCTTGGCAGCTTATTTATAATTTTTTAGATTTTAAGATTTAAATTGCAAAAATTATTTTTAATTGGAGTATTTTAAAGAAATCATGAATTATTTAGATTTTCCAAGCTGATTTTTGTTTTTGCACAACTCATTTTAACCCTTTCAGGGAAAGTGAAGATAAAAACCAATGTAAACTGGAAATAAAAAATATTGCCTATTTACCTATATATTGGAATATGAAGTAATATTTATTGTATTCCCTATGTATGATATGTAGTATTTCTATCATCCAAAGTAGTGGAAAATTTAGAAAGCGGCAGTCATTTGAATATTTAGTTATACATTACAAGAATATGTAATACAGTATTATCATCATGCATTTAACCCTTTTAGGGACAGTGATCAGAATTCAAAAGTTGACACTTAAGATCTTCAACCCTTTATAGTGCAAGTGACTTAAATTTTTAGCAATTACCTGTACTTATTACTAGAGTACTGGTTCATATTTTTATGAGCTCCGAGCCTGGAATAAATGTATTACTTTTTGAACAGGCTTGCAAACTTTAATACATGCATATTTTCCTTCATCATTATGTAGTTGCATGACCTTTTTTGAATTAATTTGCACATATATCACTAATTTCAACATATTCTGTCCATCCCTGTGCCTTGTTGTCATGCACCTCAGCTTGCGAGTAGGGATCAGACACAGAGGTCTCAAGCACCCAGCTGTTTTCTCACTGGCCATATTTCCGAGCACACACTTCCTCCTTTTTGTTAAGTTGGACCTATGTGACCACTCTGGGCTTTTTATTGCTTAAAAGCAAGACAAGACAAACACCTCCATCACGGTCAGACACGCACTTGCACCTGTGTACGTGTGTGGGTGTGTGTGCTCTAATGTAATCACAAAGTGCTGACGTGACACTTTGTCGCATTCAGCTGGTCGCAGCACGACACCACACACACATGCACAGGAAGCGCATGCTAAGCAGATGTGAGGGTGTGTTTTCACCACACACACCGATATCCATTCAAGACTCATTACACACACAGTCCCAGTGGGCTGATTCAGTCTCAAGAATACGATGATGTCATTGATGCTATTTGTAACCTATGCGGGTTTAAAACAACGCAACATTAACATGTAAAGAGACCTGCAATTTACACGGGATGTGCACTAAAAATAAAGGAAACATATCTTATAACCACCTTATTGTTAAACCAGAAGAATATTTTTTAAGCATTCTTGAACAGTGGTTTCATCATTGGGCCATGGGGAATGCCACTTATGTATTTTTGATTAAACTGGTATTTTCAGTCATGTCAAATTAGTGTAAAAATATACATTTTTTTCCCTTTAGTTTTTCAGTGGGAAGAATCATTTTTAACACTTGTGAATACAAATCATAGTGGTTTCAGCATTGAGCCTTGATCAACACCACTTACACAGGTTATTTTTTATATATACAGTATATTTAAAAAATTCTTTCATTTTTCAATCAGGAATCATTTTCAGGCACTTTTTAATGGGAATAATATGGGTTCCCACATTGAGCCCTGAGGGACACCACTTATATATTTTAAATTAAATTAGGATTTTCAGTTATGTCACATTAGTGTAAAAATATCCATTCTTTTCCTTTAGTTTTTCATTCAGAAGAATCATTTTCAAACACTTGTGAATGTAAAACGTAGTGGTTCCAGCATTGAGCTTTAATGAATGCCACTTATGTATTTTTGATTAAATGGGTATTTTCAGTCGCGTAAAATTAAAACTAAAATCATTTAAAAAAAAAATATTTTTTTTTTTTTTTTTTTTGTTCCTTTCATTTTTCAATCAGAATAATCTGCAGGCACTTTTTAATGTGAATAATAGTGCTTCCGACATTGAGCCCTGAGGAATGCCATTTATGTATTTTAAATCAAATTAGTATTTTCAGTCACGTCAAATTAGCATAAAAATATATTTTTTTTTTCTTTTAACTTTTCAATTGACAGAATCATTTTCAAACACTTGTGAATACAAATCATAGTGGTTCCACCATTGAGCCTTGATGAACGCCACTTATGTATTTTTGATTAAGTTGGTATTTTCAGTCGTGTAAAAATAATACAAAATCTTTATTTTTTTGTTCCTTTTATTTTTCAATCAGAATAATTTTCAGGCACTTTTGAATGTGAATAACAGTAGTTCCGACATTGAGCCTTGAAGAACGCCACTTATATATTATATATAAAATGAGTATTTTCAGTTATGTTAAATTAGTGTAAAAATGTCAAATTTTTATTTGTTTTCAGTCCGAAGAATAATTTTCAAACACTTCTGAATGCAAATCATAGTGGTTCCAGCATTGAGCCTTGTTGAATGCTACTTATGTATTTTTTATTTAAATTGGTATTTTCAGTCGTGTAAAAATAATACAAAAATGTACTTTGTGTGGTTTTTTTTTTTCTTTCCATTTTTCAATCAGAAGAATAATTTTCAGGCACTTTTGAATGTGAATAATAGTGGTTCCGACATTATGCCTTGAAGAACGCCACTTATATATTTTTTAAAAAAAAAATAAAATAATATATAATTGTTAGTATTTTCAGTTGCATCAAATTAGTGTAAAAAAAATTTTTTTTTAAATTCCTTTAAATTTTCCATCGGAAGAATCATTTTCAAACACTTGTGAATGTAAAACATAGTGATTCCAGCATTGAGCCTTGTTGAACGCCACTTATCTTACTGTAGTTCTTTGTCATATATAAAAAAAATTCAAGCTAGATGTATTTTTTTTCCTTTCATTTTTCAATCAGAATAATTTTCAGGCACTTTTGAATGTGAATAACAGTAGTTCCGACATTGAGCCTTGAAGAACGCCACTTATATATTATATATAAAATGAGTATTTTCAGTTATGTTAAATTAGTGTAAAAATGTCAAATTTTTATTTGTTTTCAGTCCGAAGAATAATTTTCAAACACTTCTGAATGCAAATCATAGTGGTTCCAGCATTGAGCCTTGTTGAATGCTACTTATGTATTTTTTATTTAAATTGGTATTTTCAGTCGTGTAAAAATAATACAAAAATGTACTTTGTGTGGTTTTTTTTTTTCTTTCCATTTTTCAATCAGAAGAATAATTTTCAGGCACTTTTGAATGTGAATAATAGTGGTTCCGACATTATGCCTTGAAGAACGCCACTTATATATTTTTAATAAAATAATAAAATAATATATAATTGTTAGTATTTTCAGTTGCATCAAATTAGTGTAAAAAAATTTTTTTTTTAAATTCCTTTAAATTTTCCATCGGAAGAATCATTTTCAAACACTTGTGAATGTAAAACATAGTGATTCCAGCATTGAGCCTTGTTGAACGCCACTTATCTTACTGTAGTTCTTTGTCATATATAAAAAAAATTCAAGCTAGATGTATTTTTTTTCCTTTCATTTTTCAATCAGAATAATTTTCAGGCACTTTTGAATGTGATTTGTAGTGGTTCTGACGTTATGCCCTGAGGAACGCAACTTATCTATTTTTAATTAAATTAGTATTTTCAGTTATGTCAAATTAGTGTAAAAATATATATTTTTTCCTTTAATTTTTCCATCGGAAGAATCATTTTCAAACACTTGTGAATGCAAAACATAGTGTTTCCAGCATTGAGCCTTGATGAATGCCACTTATGTATTTTTGATTAAATGGGTATTTTCAGTCGCGTAAAAATAATACAAAACTATACTTTCTATTTTTTTTCCTTTCATTTTTCAATCAGAAGAATAATTTTCAGGCACTTTTGAATGTGAATAATAGTGGTTCTGACATTATGCCTTGAGGAACGCCACTTATATATTTTAATTTAAAATAATATTTTCAGTTACATCAAATTAGTGTAAAAATATTTTTAAAAATTCCTTTGTTTTTCCATCGGAAGAATCATTTTCAAACATTTGTGAATGCAAAACATAGTGGTTCCATCATTTAGCCTTGTTGAACGCCGCTTATTTTACTGTAGTTCTTTGTCATATTAAAAAAAAAAAAATCTAGCTAGATATATATTGTATTTTTTCCTTTATTTTTCAAACACAATAATTTTCAGGCACTTTTGAATGTGATTAATAGTGGTTCCGACGTTATCCCCTGAGGACAGCCACTTATATATTTTTAATTAAATTAGTATTTTCAGTTACGTCAAATTAGTGTAAAAATGTCAAATTTTTTCCTTTAATTTTTCCATCGGAAGAATTATTTTCCAACACTTGTGAATGTAAATCATAGTGGTTCCGGCTTTCAGCCTTGTTGAACGCCGCTTATTTTACTGTATTTCTTTGTCATATATATAAAAAAAATTCTAGCTAGATGTATTTTGTATTTTTTTTTCCCTTTCATTTTTCAATCAGAATAATTTTCAGTCACTTTTGGATGTGATTAATAATGGTTCCGACGTTATGCCCTGAGGAACGCCACTTATATATTTTTAATTAAATTTGTATTTTCAGTGCTGTAGTTTTTTGTCATATTAAAAAAAAAAAAATCTAGCTAGCTAGCACGCAGCGAACCATATATTAAAGTGCTGAGCCGACCCGTTTCCACATCAAGTCCCAACATCAATAGCAACACAGTGCAGTTTTCTCAATTAGGCTCAAGTCAAACGTAAAGGCCGATACTAGCTTCACCGCTAATTGCTGTCATTCTTCTTATTCTTTCCTCTAAACGAGACAAATATACACTATTAATAAACGAACCCAGTTCACCTTTAGAGTTGTGATAGATCTTCGTGTTTAACTCTATTACCTGACACTGACTAGTTGACGTCCGATCCATTTGAAAGAGGAAGGCCTGGCAGCTTCTCCCAGTTCAAATGGATCGAACGTCTATCACCATCAATGGCAGAAAACACAATAATCTTTTATATATATATATATATATATATATATATATATATATATATATATATATATATATATATATATATATAAGACTTGGCGCTTCTAATTAAAGACCAGCCATTTTAAGAGCTACGCTCCTTAATGTGATGTTTATCCTCACAGTGCCGTCGGAAAGTTTCCACTCTTGTTTTTATCACCTTTTTTTTTTTTTTAAAAGAGGTGTTGCTCCGACAGCAGCTTTAAAGAGTAATTACACACAGCGGAGGCAGCCTGAGGCCAGGTGCATCATGTGAGGGTTTTAGAGAATATGTCACCGAGAGAGATGGAGAAGGTCTGGTGTGCGGAAGAGTTCGCAAGAGGGCGACGAGGATGTGATTTGTGGAAGGACGGCAGCCCGGAGGAGGACGGAGGCTGCATGTTAATGTTTTAGCAAACGTGTGGCATCTTATTCTGACTCATGCGCAAACCTTGACCTACATTCTCTTTCGGGATGGTCAATGACAGCACTGGCACGTGTTTTAGTAGTGAAAAATTCATAGTGAATGTGTTTTAGTGCTGTAGATTCAGAATTCTTTAATCAATTCTTCTATACTAGCAACACACAAAAAGGGTAGAAATGTTTGATTTTTTTTTTTTTTTTTTTTTTTTTAATTTTACCTGAAAAACAACTATTTTTTGTCATAATTTTGTGCTTCATAAAAAGACAACAACAAAAAAAAATGTTAAACAGCAGTTAGCTGCTGTGGCCACCAGGAGGCAGTATAATACATACAGTAACTAAAGAAGAAGAATCATTAATTTTAGTCATTTTTTTGTAAAGGAATCATTCAAAAAATAGAATATATTATGGTGAGTACTACTGAATTACATCTTGAAATTTGTTATTCCAGTATTCAAGTTGAAATATTTTTTCTGACGTTATAGAACCGCAACATTCCATGCTAACAGTTAGCATGCCAATGGTGTTTAGCATAGTTTTGTTAGCACGCTGTACAGTATAATGCATACAGAAATGAATTTAAGATAAGTACGTTATGTGACTCTGTAACGCACTAATAGCAGGGGTGAAAGTGGCTAGAATTTCTTGCCGGAATTCCCTGACGTTAAGGTCGCCACAGATTTTTTTTTTTTCTTTTGGTTGGGGGGTGCAAACCTCCCAAAACACAGTTATTCCTAGAACACATACAAACAAAAAAATGCTTTTCATTCAAATTTTTTTTTTTTCAATGATTTGCAAAATAAAAGTTAACAAAAACAAAAGTAACCCCAACCTCCATCTCCTAACTTTACCCCCACATTTCCTGAATGCAAAACATCAATTGTAACTTATTAAAAACATTGAATGTCCATTAAAATTGAAGCTAATGTAAATGTTTACTTTTCGTTTTTTCTTTAAATAATTAAAATATATGTTAAATGTTCCTCCAGTACAATCAATATGTAAATGCACTAGCTGAGATGCTACGAATGCTAACGTATTTACACTTCTTTTGTTGCAAATCACTAAACATAACTAAACAAACAGTATCTCCAAACTTAACCACAAATGCCTACACCAACATACATCAACTGAAACAACTTACAGCCTTATGTGGGCCGAACCAGAGCGTAGCTGTCCCTTAGCCATGTCAGACACGTCTGCTTCTCAGTCATCACACCCAACGCCGCCACCAGAGAGGATAATTTGACAAAATACAATACTTTAAACAAACCATCAACATAGGGTTTTGACAGTTGCCGTCATATTTTCAAAGCAAGGTATGACGGAACAGCGTTCCGGCTGCGAAACTCATGCCAGAACGGTGTTCCGACCCGTTCCGGCCCATTTTCACCCCTGACTAATGGTTATTTATGGTAGAGGAATTGAAGACTGGAATGTATTCTGGTGGGTACTACCAAATTACCTCTTGAAATGTATTATTTCTGTTTTAAAATTTAAACATTTGTTTATAAGTTGTTAATGTTGTTAAGTTGTTTATGAGTTTATAAACAGTAACATTCGATGCTAGCTGTAAGCATGTCAATGGCGCTTAGCATGTTTTGTCAGCACTAAGATTAGGGGTGTGACAAAATATCGAAATGGTGATATATCGTGATACTTTGTATCCCAAAAGGTTATCGATATGCTCCTGCCAAGAACCGAGATATCATTTTTAAAAATTGTCAATGTTTCCACCACAGGTTATCAATAGTGTTTGGATCTGGGCTATTTGCAGGCCATGACATTGACTGGATAAGTCTTTCTCCAAGGAATGCTTTAACGGTTTCAGCTCTGTGGCATGATGCATTGTCATCTTGGAAAATGACAAACATATTTTCAATTAAAGGGATAAGAAATCTAAAATTTCAATGTAAACTAGTGCATTTATTGAAGATTTAACCACAGCCATCTCCCCAGTACCTTTGCCTGACATGCAGACCTATATCATCAAGGACTGAAGGAATTTTGATGTCTTCTTCAGGCAACCATCTTTGTAAATCTCACTGGAATGGCACCAAACAAAAGTTCCAGCATCATCACCTTGTTAAGAGTCAAGATTCTGCATTGGACAAGGTGTCAAGAGTCAAGAATCTGCATTGGACAAGGTGATGATGCTGGAACTTTTGTTTGGTGCTGTTCCAGTGAGATCTTAAATGGCCCAAAATTACCTAATTGCTTGGCATTGACTGCCACTGACAGCCATAGACGTCCAATCCGTTTGAAGTGGGAGGGATGGCAGCGAATGAACGAATGTTCATTCGCTGCCACCCTCCCACTTCAAACGGATTGAACGTCTCCTAGTGATAAAGTCATTCCAATTCACAGCAGAAGCTTGTTTGTAGAATATCCTAGAATGATTTCCTGAACAATGTATCGATAATCGTTGTATCGCCATATCGTCAGATCATCGTTATCGTGAGCTTTGTATCGCTTATCGTATCGTATCGTGAGGTACCAAGAGGTTCCCACTCCTAACTAAGATAGTTAGGCCTGCTGTAGGTAGTCCGAGAATGTAATTCTATTTGTTTAATGTTTAGTTAGGAGTAGAATAAAACAGCAAAAAGTCTCTTTCGATGAATAGTTTAATATGAGTTTTAGAAAAAAATTCGTAGAATGGCGGTTCATATCTTGTAAACTTGTGAATTAGGAAAACACAACTGTATTTGAAATTGTATTTATGTAACAGATTGTATTTTCTGTCATAAAAAATACATATTTAGGAAAACTTAATTAGTTTAAGATTTTTAAAGGTTTTTTTCTGCTTAAAACATTACATCATTGATTGTTTCAGTCAATCTTCTAATAACCCATTTCTCCATTTTTTATATATATAATGTTGGGACACATAGCTATTACCCACCCACTCTCGTGTCACTTATACCATTCCACAGGAATTATAGCCACAATAACAAGCAAGCAGGAAAATAGCATCCATATCTGACAGTCGTCATCACAGTGAAGACATTTTGCTTCACACAAGGACGAATCATGATGAGAGCATGTCTGCATTTTATAGCACTAGACTGCGCTCGTGACAAGCTTGTCAAGGATTTTGTATATTTCACTCACTCCTGGGACGGCGACTATAAATGGATTCATCAATTTTTGATTATTACACGTCACACGTGAGATAGAATCGGTGTTGAACCCACTAGCTAACTACGGGAAGCGCCACACTATCAAAGGAACGCTTCGACCTTCTTGTATTCTCCCCGTGTAGCGGGTCAGGGCCGTCATTGAGAATTTCTGCGCCCGCCGGGAGCTTCCAATGACACCGGGTCCGTTTCTTGGCCGGCGGACAGACATTCAATTACCGCCGCCGCAAAACAAAGTACCGCCGCACTGAAATCTTGGATCCTCGGTTGTGAAAACGCTCTTTCTCATGTGATGATTCTGAGCTGCTCGTTTCCTGAGCATACAGAGGAAAATGCTCATTGTTTTCTAGTATGATGTCATAGTAGCCGGTGCATTGGGCCTGCAATCAATATATGCTGGCACGCGACCGGTCGCCTTGTTCTTGTTCTACAGTATGGACGTGAGCTGCATGCAGATTTTCAGCCCAGTCGGAGGGGTGGGCATTCCTTCCAATGATGGATTTTTGGAACTCTGCAGTATGCTTTTGCTGCTCAAACGGAGAAATGTTCTTAAAATATAGTTTCACACCAGTGTTATCTTTGTTCAACGATGACTTAAACAATTTTTCCATGACGATGATGAGACAATGACGAGTTAAGGCCGAGTTATACTTCCGCGTCAGACCTGCGCCGTCAAGGAAAACCCGAATTAAGACCCCGCGCCGTAGCCTGACGCGGTCCTATTGATTTTTCAAACCCTAGCGTCACATCAACGCATATGACTTGGCGGAAATGGACTGTGATTGGTTCGCTCAGACTGTTGTTTCCGGTTCAGCACGAAATCACCGCCATTGTAAAACATTATTTTTCGAGATGCAAAAATGGACCAAGCCGACGGGAGCAGTGTTGTTAATAACGGCGTTAGAATATAACGGCGTTACTAACGGCGTTATTTTTTTCAGTAATGAGTAAGCTAATTAATTACTTTTCTCATCTTGGCAACGCCGTTACCGTTACTGAGGCGGGAATGGCGTGCGTTACTATGCGTTACTAAGTTGGTTGAATAAAAAAAGTCTGAGAGAAACGGACTCACGGAGATGAAAGAGCAGATCAGGAGTGGGGAAGACGCTGTTGCAACCGCTATGCTAGGTGGCTCCAATAACACCTGACTCTAGCCATAGCCGACAAACTACGCCCACATGACACGGTAGATATCATATTATAGAACTAGATGCAAATGACAGCCACAGCTGCATTGACAACATGTTTTAAGGACTACATGCGTTGGTAAACAGCCGCCATCTTAAAGCAGTAGACCTCTCAGGAAGGCTCTGATGTAGAGATCATTCCTAGCGAACCTAAGTAACTTTTTTTTTTTTTTTTTTTTTTAATCTAAAATGCTCCTAAATCGGCAAAATCTTAACTTAAATCTATCTTTAAATGATGGAACAGTTTAAAAACTTACACATGTTTAAAGTAGATAGAAGGGAACTAATGCAATAACGGGAGCAATTTTAACAACTTTAACGGTTGATTCACAACTTCAAATGACTTCCATACATTGCAAAGGTTAATATCTAGTTAACGCAATACCCTTGTCTCTAGTTAAGTGGAGGGTAAAGAATTGGGCTAGGGCCAATTGTCCCCCAAACCCTTTAAACTTCACATTGCGTGACCTGTTTTTTTTTTTTTTTTTTTTTTTTTTTGAGATAAAAAAAAAATAGAAAATTATCACTAGTTACTTTGCCAAGTAATTAATTACTCTTACATTCAGGTAACTGAGTTACTAACGCAATTACTTTTTGGGAGAAGTAATTTGTAACTGTAATTAATTACTTTTTTAAAGTAAAATTAACAACACTGGACGGGAGTATCATCGAAGAGCAAGTCTCGTCAAGACATCGTAAAGTTTGCCAAATGGCAAAGTCAGTGATTGAATAAAAAAATGGAAGAACCACCGAGACGTGTGTTCGGAATCGAGTGGCCACACGAAGCTGTGACCCAGTCGGCCAAAAACTGCCAGCTTTTTATCACTTTATGTCGTATTTTTGGTTGGTGCACTTGGTTGGTGCATCTGTTTGCTGTGAGTCTGTGACTTATTTACGTGTCACACTTCAAGTATATGAAGAATAAAGCACATGTTTGGTGTCAAAAGAGTTGTTTTGATCTTTAATTTTCAATAACAGACAGTTCACACACGATATATCATCACTGATTGAGAGTGCCTCGGTGCTTTTTATGATAACGTTAACATCAAGGCTTCCAACGCAGTTTGGGAAGTTCCATAGACGCCAGAAATCTGCTATGGCTTCCCACTGGCTGGTTGTAGGACACGGCAAACAAATCGGGCTAGAGGGCTTTGCAGACCTCGGACAAAACGCTGGACGCAGTGCTCAACGCCAGTTTGAAGCTAGCCGCCACAGCTAGCTGGTTTTCATCCAAGGCTAGAAGAACTCTATGCGGCATCAAAATTTGGACAGACCGCCTCGAAACAGTCTTCTGCGTCGACTGCGCCTCAACATTTGTAGGATCAACATTTATTCAATGTTGATGAGCTGAAGATCCACATTCAAGCGTTCCATCTTGCATTGTTTATTTTTTTCTCCGTTAAACTAGACAAGAGGAAGTCAACAAGCATGCCCCAAAACCGTACAAACATAACACAACACCCCTCTAGTGGCTTGGCGGTGAACTACAGAGCAACGCGTCACCTGGCCGGAGAACCATCGAATATCGAATGACGACGTAGTCGCTGCGCCGTCACCACAACGCGTGAGCATAACCCAGGCTTTAAAAACATGTCTTGGGACACACGATCTTTTCGACATCCAACATAAAATTACTCTCTCCATTTATTTCTACATCTGACGAAATGCTCGAAATATGACGATTTATGACAGCGCCGCAGGTTCCTTATTTTCCTGCAAGACTGACGCACAGTGGATTTTCTTGAGAGAAATCAACATGGGTTCCAAGAAGGTTGGTGCAAAGGTGATGAAAAAAAAAAAGTTGAAATGAAGATGGAAATGATAGAAAATATGAGAGTGGTGTGCGCGTCCGTGAACTGGCTCAAAAACATGGCCGTTAAGTCAAGGTGACAATTATTATTGTGGTAACATCGCCAAGGAAATCTCCAGCTTCGTCAGGTTTTTAATCATTTATTTCAGAACTTGTGCAACACTACACTAATACTGTCCACTGCAGTGACACCATCAACCACAGAACATTAAAAGAGAAAATAAATTCTCCACCGCACATATCTCACTGTCACATCAGCCACGCGGTGCGTTCAGATTCGATAAATTATTACAGGAATTATTATTATCATCATCCATCCATCCATCCATCCATCCATCCATCCATCCATCCATCCATCCATCCATCCATCCATCCATCCATCCATCCATCCATCCATCCAGCCATCATCTTGCCAGATTGCCCGATTTTGTTATTATATTATTATTATGATTTTAATATATAATTTATTTATTTTGCTTAATGTAATTGCCATTTGCACAACTACTATCAGTATTTATTAAGGATTTAGTTTAGGGTTTTTTGGCTGTGGAACAAATTAATGGAATTTTAACGTATTTGTATGGGAAAATCCTACTCGACATACGACCATTTCGACTTACAAACAAGGTGTTGGAACAAATTAACTTCGTATGTAGAAGTACCATTGTATGTTTGTGTGGAACTGTAGTTCACAACAACAAAACTATTCCATTTTCGCCAAACTAGTAAAGGTCTGTACAAGGCTATTACAATCTCTCCTACTCCTTAAAATAAGACTCTGCGTTTTCTTGTTCAACAAGTGGAATCGATCGAGAGACAGGCGGGTGGGCTGAGTTCTCGCGGCAATGGAGCTGAGCGACGTCGCTTCTGGCCGAATTAAACAGCGACATGCAGAGGAGGGGTGTGGAAGTTGCGGGAAATGACAAAAAGAGGAAGTGGTCGCACTAGAAATGTATTGTACTAAACAACAGCAAATGCACATGTATTCATTAAAATACTACTTTAACCAAGTGAACAGTGTACAACCCCTAGCAAAAAATATGGAATCACCAGTCTCGGACGAGCAATCACTCAGACATTTTATCATGTAGCACAAACTCAGATAAAAAGCTTGAAAAAAATAATGAATTCGTTCATAAGTGCAACTCTTTAGCATTCAGAAACACTAAAAGAAATGAATGAAAAACATTGTGTTGGTTAGTAAATGTTACTTTTATAGAGCAAGTGCAGGGAAATATATAGAGTCACTCAATTCTGAGGAAACAAACAAAGAAATAACAATTAAAACACATCTCTAGTATTTAGTAGCACCACCTCTGGCTTGCAGTCTCTGAGGCATGGACTTGATAAGTATTCTTCATCAATTTGGTGCCAACTCTTTTTGATTGCAGTTGCCAGATCATCCTTGCAGGTCAGAGCCTTGCTGTGGACTATTTTTTCCCCCAATTTCCTCCACAGGTTTTCAATATGGTTGAGATCTGGGCTATTTGCAGGCCAAGACATTGACTGGATTAGTCTTTCTCCACGGAATGCTTTAACAGTTTTAGCTCTGTGGTATGATGCGTTGTCATCTTGGAAAATGACATATTTTCAATTGAAGGGAAAAGAAAGCTGTCTAAAATTTCAATGTAAACTTGTGCATTTATTGAAGATTTAACCACAGCCATGTCCCCAGTGCCTTTGCCTGACATGCAGCCCCATAACATCAAGGACTGAGGGAATTTTGATGTTTTCTTCAGGCAGTCATCTTTGTAAATCTCACTGGAACGGCACCAAACAAAAGTTCCAGCATCACCACCTTTTCCAATGCAGATTCTTGACTCATCACTGAAAATAACCTTCATCCACAGTCCATGAGTGGCTCTCTTTAGCCCATTGCAGTCTTGATATTTTCTGTTTAAGTGTCAATGATAGTATTTTCCGAAATTTCCGGGTTCGCAGTGAGTCAGCAACAGGCACACTTTTGCGAAATATACGATGTTTATTGATTAGAAAATGCAGAATAAATTAGATTTATTGATTACAATCCCACAAGAGCAAGCAAACAAACATCAAAACCAGCATAACAAGTAGTAACGATGACGCTAGATCTAGCTTGTCAATCCCAGAATCCCCGCGCTACCGTTACAGCACAACAAGATGTTCCTTAGCAATGAAAATCGCTTACCGTGACAAATGAGCGGGGAGCCAACGCTCCGGTAAAGCGGCGAAGGAACAAAGCCGAGCGATCCGTAGGTGATCCTCCAGCGGACTTCACAGGTCGCCCGGAAATGTCCGGTTCTTGTAGGAGCGCGCCCACGGGGACGGCCAACCCCCGCCCCCAGGCGGCGCGCACCTTGCCCAATGACAAATATTAAAGCTACTTTTGGTTCAGCCCCTTGAAAAAGGGCTTCTCACATGGTCAACAAGTTGTGCCGTCCTGGTAACAGATGTTCTGTCCCCGCGGTAAATATTATGGGTGCAAAACAAGTTATCTCATGAAATTCCCTCCTAACTATGGAACCCAAGCGCGTAAAAAACAATACTATGGTGCAAAACAAGTTATCTCGTGAGATTCCCTCCTAACTATGGAACTCAAGGTGAAAAACAATAACAGGCGTCGAAGTGGAAACAAGGAGAAGTTGTTACAATCTAGGTCACAGGGGCAATCATACATCACACAGGCATAATGTGCTAATGTTAAGGCATCACATAATATTGTCCCCCCTCATTCCGCCCTTTGATCCGGATTGAATTTATCATAAGGCGTAATGTGCTAATTCACTTCGGGTCACATAATATTTTCCCCATCAGATGGTTTCTTTTTAACTTTCCTGTATGAAAATCCCATTTTCTTTAGGTGATTTTGCACAGTTCTGTCACATACCTTGACTCCAGCTTCCTCCCATTTCTTCTTCATTTGTCTTGTTGTACATCTTCTGTTTTCAAGATATATGGTAAATGGTCTTTAGTTGTTTGTCATGACGTTTGGATGTTTTACCAGTACGTTTAACTTTAACAACCTTGCCATGCTGTTTGTACTTGGTCCAGATTTTTAATACAGCTGACTGTGAACAGCCCACATCTTTGGCAACCATATGTGTAGCGTTACCTTCTTCAAGAAGTTTGATAATCCTCTCCTTGGTCTCAAGAGACATCTCTCTTGTTGGAGCCATGATTCTTATGAATCCACTTGGTGTCTCCAAGGTGTGATAACTGCACTGTTTTTAACTGCTGACTAACGAGCAGATCTAATCTGAGGCAGGTACCCAATTAAGGAAAGGAAATTGACTGGGTGTGTCTGTATTTTCTACTCAAAATGAATTCCATATTTTTTTCTTCAAAATGGAGTGATTCTATATTTATTTCCCTGCACTTGCTCTTCAAAAGTAACTTTTACTGACCACCACAATGTTTTTATTAATTTCTTTTAGTGTTTCTGAATGCCAAGGAGTTGCACTTTTGAACTAATTCATTATTTTTTCAAGATTTTTATCTGAGTTTGTTCTACATAATAAAATGTCTGAGTGAGTGCTCGTCCGAGACTGATGATTCCATACTTTTTGCTAGGGGTTGTACTAGTAGAAATAAACTCCAAACTACTCACGATGTGATACTGGACATCAATGGAAAGCAACTTCAGAGCGAGTATGTAGCAGCGATGTTTTGAATGATGAAATTTATTTTCCTTCATTTAATAATTGATATATTTTGTTTGATACCAAGAAATACTTCCAAACTGTGCACATGTTGGCTGTTAGCCAGTTGTTTAAGCTCGCCGTGTTTTGATTACATCATCACAAGAGGACTAAGGTTCTTCGCGCTTTTCGGTGCTCAACTTTCGGCCTTTTAACCGAAAACCGAAAATGCAATTTTAGTTATTTTTGGTGTTCTCATCTACAGTATTTTCATACTTTCGCAACCCCAACATAATATTCACGAGTGTAATGTCTGCCCCTCTTTGCTACGTCAATGCGGGATGAAGTGAAATTTGTATTGACGTCACTGTGTAATAATTAGAGCTGAAATGAATACTCGAGCAACTCGAGTCACTCGAGTTTAAAAACTGATCCGAGTAATTTTATTCACTTCGAGGAATCGTTTAATTTTGCCAGCTCTAAGCATCACGTTTTGCCCGGACTACTTTTCATGTGGGACAACGCGCTGACGTCACGTGCATAGAGCAAGAAGCAATAAAAAAAAAAAAAAAAAAAAACTTACTGCAGCCGACAGCTGTTACAAACTGCGCGGACGTTGCTAAAAACTACGCCCGTATGTTGCTACGGTGGTAGCAGGTTGCGTCTGATGCGTGTCATAGATATCACATGTACGTAGAACTAGATGCGGAATGACCGACTCGGCGGCGTTAATAATACAAACGCCATCTTAAAGCAGTACACGTCTCGGCGCTCATAAATAAGATTAACGTTACTTTTACTCGTTCACGTAACGTTATCCCTGCGGAGGGCTAGGATTCTATTCATTATGACCACTGTCGATGCGTGGCTAACTCTTACATACAGGCTTTATTTAATCTGTGAAAACGGCGCTGTAGAGTGATTAGGGTGTAAAATAAAAACATAATAATGCTAACTGTCAATTTTAGCTCAGTAGTCATTGCTGGATAAAACACCAGTAGCACTGGTGCTTAATGTGCTCCAATACAGCACTGCATTTATTTTGAACACTGCAAAAACTTAAAATCCTATCAGGACTTACAGTTAAGACTAACTTAAAATTTAACTAGAACTTATAGCTTGACACAAGTGGAAATTCAATTGAAACACGTAGGAAAAACACCTAACTTTTAAGTCATGTGTGTTATCAAGCGTAATGACATTTTTAGGTAAGTAATATATATATATATATATAATGTATCTTTTTTTTTTATAAGATCTTAAAGTTTTTGGAGTGAAAGCAGTGAATTAGTCTTTTTTTAGTCACATTTGAGATGCAATTGTTGGCTGTTTTCAACAATGTACATCAAAAATAAAGACATTGGTTGACTGAAAATGGTTCAATATTACATGAAATGTCTTGTTTTCTCATCTATATGTGTAATTGCTCTTTACCTAAAAAAAAATGTTTAATCCGATTACTCGATTAATCGATAGAATTTTCAGTCGATTACTAAAATATTCGATAGCTGCAGCCCTAGTAATAATTGCTAATTGGTCTCTTTCCTTTGTAAGTGAATTCAGTCAGATATTACCTGTTTAGTCAATGCTTACATTTGGCTCACATTCAAGCTGTTTCAGCATTAAAATATTTAGTCTTGAAGACCTGATCTAATTTTGTGTTTTTTTTTATCCAGAAAATTAACGTATGAATTTCCTCAAAACTTATGAATTTGTTAGGCTTCTCAAATGTCAGTTATCGACCAGATTTTTAAAAATTTTTTAAAATTTTTTTCCCAAATTGTGCTACACTGTGTGAATTTGTGACTGAGAAAACTTTTTTTGCAGGGTTGACTGTAAAATTTCCAATGCGAAAGAACGGAAGAAGTTGGAAACAAACTTCTTCAAACGTTTTCTGATAAAAGAAGACAGTCCAAACTTTCATGCGGTAGCCTCTGTGTGTTTGCATTGTCATTAAAAAAACAAAAAAGAAAACAATATTGCTAGGTCATTGCAATATCGCTCAAAATGCCATTTAATCAATTCCAACACAGCATCTTCCGAGTATGGCAGGAGGACAACTATTCCTATTTTACTCATTTCCACAACTTAACATTACTGTTTTCTCTTTGCCCATTCAGGAGTTGATGACTAAACTAATAAGCGAGACCCCCGACCGTCCCATCCCTTTCCTCATCGACCACCTCCAGAGCAAGCAGGATAGCCCGGGAAAGATGCCCCGAGTGCTCTCCGGGTCGGCGGCGTTGTGGGCTCAGACCTCACCGGGTAGGTCGACGACACGCAAACATACCTCGTCAACTTCCTTTTAAATTTTGCGCAACTTATTTTTCATGCATGTGTTCAAAAGAAAGCAAAAACACTCGCCGGGAGCTACGGCAGCACGACAAATCGTGGCAATTTCACCCCAGGAAACCCAAGAAGTCCAAAAGCGACCTGGCAGTGTCCAGTTTGTCGCCGCCGTCGCCGGAACACAAGTCGCGTGAGTTAACATTTTTCTTTCCTGAAGTGACTCACCGATGTCAGTGATATAACACTGACGTCGAACGTGCTAATTGTATGACTTGTTTCCCTGTCACACGCTCCGCCGGGTTTTAATTTGATGTCATTATCTGGAATTGAAATTTGTTACAGCGTGTTACCACAAGTACAAGCACGTACACGTTCCTTATCACTTGTATAATGCGTTGTGACTGCAATAACTAAAAAAATAAAAAATAAAAAAAAATTTGGGGGTAATTTTAATGTTTACATCAGTGGTTGCCATTTACAGCAATAGACGTCCAATCCATTTTGACTGGGAGATTGTAGGCCTTTATATATATTTATTTAAAAAATGTATTCAGTCACATCACATGTCACATATCACTTAAAAAAATAAAAAATAAAAAAATAAAAGTAATTAGAAATGTTTTATATATATATATATATATATATATATATATATATATATATATATTAGGGCTGTCAAACGATTAAAATTTTTAATCGATTTAATTACAGCTTAAAAATTAATTAATCGCAATTAATCGCAATCCAAACCATCTATAAAATATACAATATTTTTCTGTAAATTATATATATATTCTGTAAAATAAATTGTTGGAATGGAAAGATAAGACACAAGATGGACATATACATTCAACATACGGTACCTAAGGACTGTAGTGGGCATTTCACTCTACTGTCATTTAAATCTGTCTATGCTGTCCTCACTCCGAAGCGTCTACTTTTTCCAAAGCTAGACAGCTAGTGAACGACGCCTTAATGATCAGACTTCTTCCTTTTTCATCTGATTTATTAATAAAATGGCCTCAAACCACTGTCCTCTTTAGACCGTTGTGAAACAACAACAAAAAAGTACACAGCATTGCATTAGCAGCAACGTTAGCTTAGCACGCTATACAGGTTCACTAAACATAAACAAAAAGCGTCTCATACAAAAAATATAACATTTCGCTTACTAACATAATATGTACATTCTTTACAACAACCATACTTACGGACAAATCTTGTCCAAGGATCATATAAGCACAACATTATCAGCCCGAGACGCCGTGCAGCCATAATGAAGAAAAGAAGAAAATAATAAACCATGTCGCAAAGCGACCACAAGAGTTCGCTGTTGAACAGCGCAAAAAGCCTTGCTGTAAAACTTACCAAAAGGCAGAATACTTTCTGAGCGGGACATGTGCGTTAATTGCGTCAAATATTTTAACGTGATTAATTTAAAAAATTAATTACCGCGCGTTAACGCGATAATTTTGACAGCCCTAATATATATATATATATATATATATATATATATATATATATATATATATATATATATATATATATATATATATATATATATATATATATATATATATATATATGCATAGGGCAGTCAAATGATTAAAATTTTTTAATCGAATTAATCACAGCTTCAAAATTAATTAATCGTAATTAATTGCAATTCAAACCATCTCTAAAATATGCCATATTTTTTCTGTAAATTATTGTTGGAATGGAAAGATAAGACACAAGACGGATATATACATTCAACATACTGTACATAAGTATCGTATTTGTTTATTATAACAATAAATCCACAAGATGGCATTAACATTATTAACATTTTTTCTGTTAAAGGGATCCACGGATGGAAAGACTTGTAGTTCTTAAAAGATAAATGTGAGTACATGTTATAGTAATTTTTAAAGATGTCCCGATTGTGTCATTTTCAAAGTTTCGGAATCGGCAAAAAAATATCGGCCATGCCTTTTTTTAATATATATACATATTTTTTAAATTAAATTGTTTTCTAATTGTATTTAATGTTACAAACATAATATGTTACACTCATCCAGAAACTTTAGATTAGGCTTAAAGTAGGGTTATCAAATTTATCCCGATAACGGCGGTAATTAAATTTTTACATAATGTATCACGTTAAAATATTTAATGCAATTAATGCACGCGCTGCACAACCCACTCTCGCATTGTCGCGTTGAATCTGTAATGGTGCTGTTTTACCCATATAGAGAGTTATAAGGCAGCGTGTAGTGAGTAGGGTGAATTTTGGCAGCCTTTGGAGCCTTTTTTTAATTGGCTAAAGCCTTACAATCCCTCTCCCTTCGATTAGAAATATCATGGAAAGCAATGTGGGGAAGCAAGGTAGCATTTGATCTTTATCATAACACCCAAACTTGGTCCCTAACGCAGAGAACATATATCAATTGGTAGCACTACGCCCAGTCATGGGTGCACTTCCCATCATGCATTTGGGCAGAAGTTAAATGCCTGAATTATAATTTACTGAAAGCTCATAAAAATCCACCAGATGGCAATATTTAGTCACAATATACAAAGTCACATCTGGCCTTTAAGATTTACAAGTCTTTCTATCTGTGGATCCCTCTCACAGAAAGAATGTTAATAATGTAAATGCCATCTTGAGAATTTATTGTCATGATAAACAAATACAGTACTTATGTACTGTATGTTGAATGTATATATTCGTCTGAGTTTTATTCATTTTTTTCTTAATGCATTGCCAAAATGTATATGATCGGGAAAAATTATCAGGAATAATTGGAATTGAATCGGGAGCAAAAAAAAGCAATCGGATCGGGAAATATCGGGATCAGCAGATACTCAAACTAAAACGATCGGGATCGGATCGGGAGCCAAAAAACATGACCGGAACAACCCTAGTAATTTTATATTAAAACCCCTCTTCATGTTTTCGTTTTAATAACATTTGTAAAATTTTCAATCAAAAAATAAAGTAGTAGCTCGCCATTGTTGACGTTGCCGAGCGGTGACGTCACAGCCTTCTTCCACAGTGTCTTTAACTACGTAAGATAGTGATTGAAATACACCACAAGGTGTCAATGGCGAATTTTAAATTACTTAGAAATCAAGGCAATGAGTGTGTTTTGTCCCTCGACTGTTTGTTTGTTTTTTAGACTTTGTCTATTGTGAGTCGCGTTCATTTGAGTGCTGGCTTCACAACGTACGAGACCACTGATAGTTTGTATATTGTGACTAAATATTGCCATCCAGTGCATTTGTTGAGCTAAACTAAATGTTTGAAAAGAGTTTGACCAAAGTCTGAGTAAGTTTTATGTGTATTTTGCATAGCTATTTTGATTGGGAATGCCAGCTTTTCTTTTTGAGAACATTATATTTTTTTGGAGAGATAGGAATATTATTTTTGTTGTGCTTTCACTAAATGATACTTATGTTTGTTGTGAAGGAGTTGCTGATATGCCAATAAACGGCGCGGTCCAATGAACGCCTGTGTCCATTGCCTTTCTCTTCCTCTTAGCTCACAATGTCCAAAAATACGGCGCCATTGTAATCTGTTTGAGGCAATGCATGAGCGGGTCATTCCACGCAGGCGTTAAATGCGTCAAATATTTTAATAAGATTAGTTTATGAAATTAATTATTATTAATTAAGTTTTGCAATTAATCATGAGATTAATTCATAAAATTATTATTATTTAATTTTTGTAATTGATCACGTTAAAATATTTGACGCATTTAACGCCAGCGCGAAATGACCCGCTCATGCATTGCCTCAAACACATTACAATGACGCACTTGAAAGCGAAGAAGCAGAGAAAGGTGTCTTGTTTTGTGCTTGTTCTTAACAAAGGTATACCACACGCGACGTGCTGGCACTTTTTTTCTTTTTTAGAACATTCAGCTTCAACATTAACACAGCTTACGGCTCTCGGCAGGCCGTAAATCTAACTCACTCCTGCATCATGTGAGTAAACAGCATTGGCGCCGCGTGCACTTCAGGGTGCCTCGGATAATTCTATATCAGAAAATTACAAAAAGTGAGTGGACACAGGCGTTCATTGGACTGCGCCGTTTATTGGCGTAAGCTTCGGCAACTCCTTCACAACAAACATGAATATCATTTAGTGAAAGCACAACAAAAATAATATCTCTAAAAAAAAAATAATGTTCACAAAAAGAAAAGCGCTTCAATCTGTATTAATGAGGCCCTATTCTCACACAGTTAAACAACAGTGCAAAGAGAACTGGCATTCCCAATCAGAATAGCTATACAAAATACACATAAAACTTACTCAGACTTTGGTCAAACTCTATTCAAACATTTCGTTTAGTTCCACAAATACACTGGATGGCAATATTTAGTCACAATATACAAACTATCAGAGGTCTCGTACGTTGTGAAGCCAGTACTCAGATGACCGTGAGGTACAGTGCATGGACCAGTAAACAGGGAACTTCGGCGTCAGTCGAGGAACAAAAGAAAGTGTTTGGCTTGATTTCTAAGTGAATTTAAAACTCGACATTAGACACCTTGTGGTGTATTTCAATCGCTAACAGAAAGAATGTTAATAATGTTAATGCCATCTTGTGTATTTATTGTTATAATAAACAAATGCAGGACTTATGTACAGTATGTTGAATGTATATATACTGTATATCTTTCCATTCCAACAATAATTTACAGAAAAATATGGCATATTTTAGAGAATTTTTTAAAATTAAAAAATAAATAAATGCAGTATTTCATAGAGCTGTCCTGATCTGATCATGTTGTCTCTAACTCTCGCTCCTGCCGTTTTTCTTGGTCAGGCAGTGCACTGGAGTTGCTTATTAAAGTTAACAATGATTGACAGGCATTAAGGTTTGATCTGGCCAGAATCGCTTTGAAGTAGACTTGTGCCAATTACCGGTTCCAAGGTATACCGTGGTATGAAAACGTCAAGCTTTCAAAACCGCAAAAAATTTCCGTCATACCGTCCCTAAGGTATTAGCTATTTTTTCTGTCCCCAAAATGCATGGACAAAAGCCTCGCTTGCAGCTCTAAGGCTCAACCTTCCCCCGCTGATTGTTGCTCGGTGGCAGTGAGTCAGCTGGGCTACACAATGGCTGGAGGAGGTGAAACGCCTAAACCTTTTTTCTCCATTGAAGAAACTGAAATCGCTGGTATGGGAAAACTTTGGCTACAGAAAAAGTTAGACTGCTGCGGCTGAGAGCAGGAGGCCAACTGACATGTAAAACATGTTTGCGGAGGGTGGCTGCCTAGGAGGCAATGCATCCAATTTTTCCTTGCCGACATGGAGGGTCTAAGGATGGGGGATACCCAGGACTTGAATTTATTTATTCATCTTTGTTGCTTCATTTGCTGTTTCTGATTGTGTATCATATTGCCTCTGCAAAGCCCTTTGAGACAACGTTGTTGTGATCCAGGGCTATACAAATAAAATTGAATTAAATTCAATATGATTTCGCATTTATACAAAATTAAAGGTTAGTAAACACTGTCATGAACGTTTCCCACCAGCTACGAGAGTTGACTCCAGCATGTTTAGTGTGTCTAGCGGTGGAAAAATGTTTTTTTCCTCTCTGGCAACTGTCTGTGTTGAGAAAGAGATTGTGTGTATAATGTAAACATGATACGAGTCATACACACGTGCTTTTTATGGAAAATAATTATTTTGGTTATGATGTTAATAATGTTGAGCTGTGGCTGTATGTTGAGGCTCATCTAAATGACTGCATTTATTTGAATTTTATTTATAATATTTTGTATTTTTAAAAAAAAATTATTTTAACTTAACATTATACTTATGCTCTGATTTGCCAATATTTTTTGAAAAAGAAAAAATCCTGTTCGATGGAAGATATCTCAAAGTAACACATTTTAGAGCTGTAATTGCAAAACAGTGAAATCGCGATATTGTGGCTTAAGGTTATCATAATCATGGTTATCATAGTCGAAACTTCAATGCACCGCATATGTCAATCGTCATTTAACTTGTTAAAAAGTTGCTGTGGCAACTCGTTGTGTGTAAGTGAGCAGATTGAGCGGATTTGAGTAAACTCACTCAGTGAGGCATTTAATGAACACGCAAAGATGCATTTTACTACTTGTTTAGAAATAATTCGGTGGGACAGTAACATTTTTAAAATTTATTATAATTCTTACATTTGAAGTGCTTAAAAAACATTTATTAAAATATAATGTATATATACATATTTTTCTAATTATTACACTTTGGGAGAAAAAGGTGAAAAACTTATATGTACTGTAACTCTTTCCAATGCTAAATCTGAATAAATACATTTAACATGGGGGAGGCGCTACTTTGCAGTTTTTCACTTATCGTGGTGGGTTTTGGTCCCCATTAATTGCTAAAAATGAGGGAACACTGTATACATGCAAAATTCAGCTATAAATGTAAAAATAACATTGTTTAAAAAAATCTAAATAATATATACAAAATTTATGATTGAAAAAAGAAATATACATGCAAATAATGTGGCAGAAATATCAAAATCACATTGTTAAAAACATCCAAATAATAAAAAAATTACATTTTTAATCACACAGCAAATGTATAAACAATAAAAAATGCTAATAATGTGCAAAAATTTAGTTACAAAGATGAACTTTTTAAATTTTTTTAATCCTGTCAACAATATCCAATCTTCTTTTCGTGTTGCATTTGCTCAACCCTCACATAGTGACGGCATTGCAGTGCGTGGAAACCGCTGGAGACGTCAAGGCTGGGTCAAATGTAGAGCGTGTGGTCCATCTCAATAATTTAACACGCCACCGCTAGTTCAGCTATTCCAAGCTGCGGTCAGAAAAGAGCGGATGAAGTGAGAAAATGCTTAAAAAGGACGTAAAAGAGAGATTTGTCGGCTCTGGCGCGTGCCTGTTCCGGCTCCGCTCGGGAGTCCGATCTCATTAAAAATACATTTCCTAGGTGTTTGGGTGCACGCGGCTCATGAAAAATGAAAGGCCGATTTGACATTAGCACACAAGCAACACGACGTCTGAGTTACAAAGACGCCATTTCAATTTTTCGGTGGCACTTTCTTTTTTCTCTTTGTCAGTGCCTCAGTGTCCGTCGTGGGATTGGCGGGACAGCCGCGATTTGGACGAGCTGAACCACATCCTGCTGGAAAGCAAGAAGCTGGGCCGGGCCCTGGAGAGCCTTTCACGCAGTGAGCGCTCCCTCTCATTCAGCTTGACACGTACAAGTAGTAAAAAGCAGCAGGAGTCCTTGCTTTGCCGACAATGTCGCAGTAAGATCCTTCCCGGCGGGAAATCCCACACCGGCAAAGTTTACCAGATGGTTCCCGCGCGTGACTGCTTCCTTCCCCTTTCCTTAAAGGTTTTGTTGCGTTTTTGCAGGTATCGCCAACTCTGACGACGTCGATCAGGTAAGCTCGCCGCGGAGGAACGCAGAAGTCGAAATCCTCTGATGTGTTTTTTGCTCGTAGAACTTGGGCGGCTTCAATCCGGTGTTGCGCCCCCGCGTGGTGGGCGAGTGGACCGGGCGGGCCGAAGAGGACGCCGACCCGCTGGCAGCCGAGATGCTGCGGCCTCCCGTGCCGCGAGGGAAAAACAACGTTTGCTGGAGTGGTGATGGCCTACCTCTTGCCAGGTTGGTCTTGAACCAAGGGCGTGGGTTTGCATAGGGACGGTAGGGACATAACACCACCAACTTATAGAGATGCTAAAATTGTCCCCACCAACCTTTAAAGCAACCTTATTTGCATTATATAATGATTTCAGTTATATAGGTAATTTAGATTGTCTTCCCATAAGTTGTAAGGATAGAATTGACCCTACATTATGTTCACTTACATTTACCCCCTTTCACTTGCTGAATGTGCTGGTCCATTTTTTCCCCTTCAAACGCACGTTTGATTGGCTGATGACCAGAACCCCCACATTCACACAATCCCCACAGAAATACATGTCGACATGCCGCCTCCTCCGCCCGCTTTGAAGAGGAGGGATATTAGGTTTTTTTCAGCGAGCAGCAGCGAATTTAAGTAATGTAAAAAGACGTCAATGTTGTGAAAGTGGGGAACACACCACTAATTTTGCAACTGAAAGTCCGACCTGCATCAAGGTCAGCATAACATTAAACCGTGTGAACTTGCTAACCTGTAAAACTCGAGTAGAAAGCTGTTTAGTGACGTGTCTTCCTGTTCTTTTTCTACAGTTAACGTTAATCCGACTGTGCATTTTTTGCATTTATTCTAGGGCTGTCAAACGATTAAAATTTTTAATCGAGTTAATTACAGCTTAAAAATTAATTAATCGTAATTAATCACAATTAATCACAATTCAAACCATCTATAAAATATGCCATATTGTTCTGTAAATTATTGTTGGAATGGAAAGATAAGACACAAGATGGATATATACATTCAACATACGGTACATAAGGACTGTATTTGTTTATTATAAAAATAAATCAACAAGATGGCATTAACATTAACATTCTGTTAAAGCGATCCATGGATCGAAAGACTTGCAGTTCTTAAAAGAAAAATGTTAGTACAAGTTATAGAAATTTTATATTGAAACCCCTCTTAATGTTTTCGTTTTAATAAAATTTGTAAAATTTTCAATCAAAAAATAAACTAGTAGCCAGCCATTGTTGATGTCAATAATTACTGACACAATGCTCATGGGTGCTGAAGCCTATAAAATCAGTCGCACCCAAGCGCCAGCAGAGGGCGGCAAAACTCCATAAAACACAATTAACAAGTGAGCGTTTCACTGTACCGTCATTTAAATCTGTCTGAGCGGGGGCATCTGCGTTAATTAAGTCAAATATTTTAACGTGATTAATTTTTAAAAATTAATTAACGCCCATTAACGCGATAATTTTGACAGCCCTAATTCGTTCCCTAATTAAAATGTTAAAATGTATGTATTTTCTATCTCTTATCATTAAAAAAATATTTTTATTCGCAGCTGATGCACATTTTTTAACCCCATCCCCTAAAAAAAACACAACCACTGTAAATTTCCTTTATATGAAGCAAGCATTTTGAAAAATTACTTTCTCCCATGAAAATAATTTTATTGTAACCTTTTTTCATTTTTACGTAGGAACCAGCTATATTTGAGCTATATTTGAGAAATGTGCCCAATCTGTTTGATCTTATTAATGTCCCGTCCCCAGCAAAAAGTGTACATGCAGGTTATGCTGTTTTAGCGTCCCTACCAATGTTGAGACCAAACCTACGCCCTTGTCTTGAACGGAATACAGGTAGTCCTGACTTAACTATCAACCAGTCTCGTCCACCATTTTGTCTCCAGTCGTTTTTGTGTGTGTTTTTTTTAGTCGCGTAAACAATACAATCTTATTGTACCTCACAGTATCTTATTTTTTACTTCCTTTTGTTAATATGACTGTTCTGTCCTTTAGCGAAATGTGTAACTCATTCACTCCCAGCCATTTTCACCGGTGCAACCCCCTTCGCTCCCGGCCGTTTTACTTGATTTTGACTGATTTTGCAAGGCCCACAGAAAATTCTCTTGTATTGCTATATAAACATAGAACCCTTTAAAAGA
Source organism: Corythoichthys intestinalis (assembly GCF_030265065.1). NCBI lineage: Eukaryota > Metazoa > Chordata > Actinopteri > Syngnathiformes > Syngnathidae > Corythoichthys > Corythoichthys intestinalis. The sequence continues at coordinate 18,035,108 of NC_080414.1, read as the reverse complement.
AAGATTAGACTCTCTTCTTTCAGCTGGAAAAAAAACTTAGCTCATATCTTTTTCCATTCTTCAGAAATCAGCATTAGAAAATAGCTTAGTTTGAACAATTTTCCAATTTCTGATGAAAAAACAGAGATTGAGCTTTTTGTGAAAGCATACATTTCAAACATAACTTTGACTTTAACACAGCTATTTTTTGCTTTAGTTACGTCCCAAACATCTGAATAATGTTTTCCTTTTACAAAACAACATAAACAACAAGAAAAATAGAGCTTTTGATTAGGGGTGCACGATATCCATTTTTTGAAACCGATATCGATAACTTCCTGCTCCTCAACACCGATACAATAACCGATAATATATATATAGTTTTTCAATGTATATTCACCTGAGTTTTTGAACACCTACAGGTAAAAAATACTAGTGGTTGATTCAGCTGAGATTTGCCTTTGACCGAACCAAAATTCTCATGATGACATGAACATTATTATAATGAACAAAACAAAGACTTTAATTCAAATTTGTGTTTATGACTAGCTGCTGATACAGCAATAAGAATCCACACATACGATTAGCATGCATCAGTTAGCGTCGGCACATCATCAAAAACAATCACATAATGATTACGTGTTTGTATTTATATATATGTGTGTATATATATATATATATATATGTATGTATGTATATATATATATATATATATATATATATATATATATGGCGGAAAACACAGACAAGGCTAAAAAAGCAATTTCTGCTCTTGCGCCCCTCTTTATAATAAACTACTGTATTTTAAGCCAAAAGAACTGTTGTCTTTGATAGAACAATGTATCTATATGCTGCCTTAGCAGATTGATGGCGCAATAAGCCCCCAAACTATTTTTAATTTGTCCGTTTTACCCTGGAAACCCCCGTTTACAGACGTCGCGCAACCGCTTTTGTTGCAACCCAGCCATAAAAAGAAGGTAAGTAATTGTATTTATTATTTGAAATGCCTGTCATTTTTAGCGTAGAATCAGTAATGGATGTCTAATATTTAGTTTAAAAAAAAAAAGAACGACTTTGAACAATTATTCACTCGCATATTTTAAACTTTGAAACAAATTACGCCACAATGAAAAAAATTGGCGTCTGTAAAAAATGTATCGCTTAATTGTATTTTTTTTCGTTATTGTCCCATTTTCTACAATATTTTAGATGATAAATAATCGATCCAAACAAAGAAAAATAAAAAAAAAAATGTTTAAAAGGGTAAATATATGAAAATTAAGATCTCGACTTCTCCTTGAAGTCTGCGATTTCTGCATCGCGACCCTTGTTATATTACCATGTTTCACCCTTAAAATTCCCAAAAAATCCTGCTGTGGCCATTCACAGCTGTGTCTTGTCACTTGGTGGTACATGCTACATGGAGTTTTTGGATCGAAAAGAGGTAGGGACGCGATAATATCTCGTTAAAATCGTGGCGTCTTTAATTCTGCTCTCGCGTGCTCTAGCCTTCAGTTAGGGTTTTGCTGTTTTAAGAAAAAAAAAAAAAAAAATTAAATGCCCTCCAGTTCAAAATTTTTCTTCCCCCAGAAAATGGAGATTTTAAGCTTTCCAGTGATGCATCACACGTGCATATTGGACAATTTTGAAATTTGGCCAAATTGGGGGTCTCAGAGCAGAACTTGAGACTTGAGTGTTTTCCGCCCCGCCAATTTGGCCAATTTTAAAAATTGTCCTATATGTATTTGTGATACATCATTGGGAAGCTCAAAATCTCAATTTTCTGGGGAAGAAAAATTTTGAACAGGAGGGCATTTTTGAAAAAAAAAATTTTTTTAAACAGCAAAACCCTAACTGGAGGCGAGAGCACGCGAGAGCAGAATTAAAGACGCCGCAATTTTAATGAGATATTATCGCATACATAACATGTTACGATCCAAAAACTCCATGTAGCATGTCTTACCGAGTGTCAAGACACAGCTGGATTTTTGGGGGATTTTATAGGTGAAACATGGTGATATAACAAGGGTCGCGAAGCAGAAATCGCAGACATCAAGGGGTGGTTGAGATTTTCTTTTTCGTATATTTACCCTTTTAAATGTTATTTTTCAACACAGTGACCTGGACTGGCAGTGAATGGGTTAAGGCAGGGGTGTCCAAAGTTTTTTCCAAAGGGGGCCAGATTTGGTCTGGTAAAAATGTGGGGGGCCGACCTTGGCTGACGTCTTTTACGTAGAACAATATATTTAAACAAATTGTAGCAAGCCATTCTGTGTGTCAAATTTGCTTTATTATTATTTTTTAATTAATAATTTCAACAATCTCGCAACTACCCTTTGTGGCGTTCTCCTCTTGCGAAATACTGCTGCTGTAAAATTGAACTAGCTTCAAGTTGCTTCAATTTCTCGCTACGTATCGTCACTGTAATCTTGTCGTACATATCAGCGTGTCTTGTTTGGTAATATCGCCTCACGTTGAACTCTTTAAAAACAGCGACTGTCTCTTTGCAAATGAGGCAGACACAGTTGTGAAGAATTTTAGTGAAGAAATAGTCCAATTTCCACCTATCCTTGAAGCGTCGGCCGTCCCAGTCAACTTTCTGTTTTTTGTTAATTGTCGCCATTTTAGAAAATTGGGAGTAAAGGGTCACACGGAATAATGTTGCTTAGAGTGCTGCTGCCGTTTAGTGGGTAAATGAGGAGCATCATTTAGTGTGTAAACTACTTCATATGCTGGTAGCAGTACTGCTGACCAATTTATTAGGTCTGTGTGCGGGCCTGACGTTATTAATTTAATGACAGAGGCTGGGGGCTGAATGAAATTTGACCACGGGACGCATTTGGCCCCCGGGCCGGACTTTGGACATGTCTGGGTTAAGGTAATGCTTACTATTAAATTGATGTCTACTGAAGGGTTAATCTACTATTTTAAACACAAATACCCCATTCCAGAGTCTTGTAAGAAGTACTGGGTGTGCGTACTCTTTAAATTTGAGGCTTTTGAATGGAAAATCATCCCCTAAAATTCCTAAAAAGTAATATTGAAGCCTTTCAAGTGGACTTTTTAAGCCTGACGATTGTCGCCGGAGGATCCGTCCCCGTCCCCTCCTCCGTCAGAATGACTGCGATAATCCCATTTCAAAGACGATCCTTCGCCAAACTCATTTTGAATATAAACTAAGCGCGTATCGCCGGAGGCCGTGGCACGCGCGCGCCCGCGTCGAGCTTGTTATCTAAACGTCTGCCGCCCCAAAGCGCGTCGTGCCTCGACCTCTCTCAAGGCTTTTTCTTAAGCGCGTTACATCTCCGGGTACGTTGTCGCACGGACGCGCGCGTGAGATATAATTTGCACTGTGATGTGACTAATTAGAGGAGGATGAGGCTATGAAATCATAAATCATGCCTGGCTCACACACACGCACAGCTAATATCATTAGGCTGCTGGATTGCTGGGGGAGAAATCACTTAGTTAGCAAGCCACAGTAAGGAGGGATGGAGGGAGTTTTGCATGTTGTGTACACGTGTGTATGTGTTGGCAAGCTGTTTACCTGAAACGGTGGGCTACATCTGCACATTCTAATTACCTGTATAACAAATAATGATCATGCAGAAATTCTGAATTTTTATTGTAAGTACTGATACCATAGGCAGAGTTTGACTTTTGGGGCAGGGGGGCACAACATGTTGATGACCCCAAAACACAGTGTCAGCAATAAAATTAACTTACAATAATATTTAAAATAATAAGTTGACAATGAGCGTTTTTTTTTTGTTTCCCATCATTCTGAAGGGGAATTATAAATCAGGCTGCTGAGGCAATACTTTTCGCCAAAATCGTCATTCATTGAATTGGGTCTTGCCAATGTAGTTACCCCAATCAAAAATTGTATCCCCTGGGCGGAGCCATATGGAGGTAGGTTTGTCTTTATTACTCAATCAAAAAAAAGTTGCTTCAATTAAAAAAAAAAAAGTGTTTGAATGCAAAAATAAATTTTAAACTCAAAAAAACTTTTAAAAATGCATGTGAAAGCCTTTTTTTCTTTGATTATTTTTTATTATTTATTTATTTATCTATTAAAGTCAAGTTTTTTTTTTAGATTGAAGCAACATTTTGATTGAAATAACGTTGATTTGTGTTTGGGCCACATTTTGGCTAGGACATTTTTCTCTTTAGTATTCAATCAAAAACTAAGTTGCTTAAAAAAAAAAAAAAAAAGATTTTCAAAAAGAAAAATCACTTCAATCAAAAAAAAAGGAAACATTTCAATCATAGAAAAAAGTTTTTGAATGCAAGTTGCTTCAATCCCCAAAAAATCTTTTCAATCAAAGAAAAAAAAATACTTCTAAAAATATTTTTTCTCTAATATATATATATATATATATATATATATATATATATATATATATATATATATATATATATATACGACTATCTAAGGTGCTCGAAAAATAATTTCGACCCATAATAAAAATGTTTTTTTGTTCATTTCATTCATATTTGTTGCAGTTTTATTGCTTTACAACTTTTATATATACTGTATATAGGTCAATTACATGCAATGACACTTTTCGGCCACCGGGGGGGGCGGCCTGGACCCCCCTTAAAATCTGCTTATGACTGATACATGTGTGTACTAGGGGTGGGAACCTCTGGGTACCTCACGATACGATTTGTGATACAAAGCTCATGATAACGATTGACTAACAATTCCGATAAAAGCCTTTTAAAATGATATCAGATAATATTGACGTCGGCTTTGGGCCAATATGATATGGCAGTGCTGTCATGTCTACTTATTGCCTGCCTCTGCTTCTGGTGTTTTGACGCCGCTTGCCGGCACTGAGGTTTGATTATCTTTGAAAAGTTCAAGCACTTTCTGCTGACTTAATCATATGTTAATACGAACTCATTCTGGTTAAAGACTTAAAAGGACGAGCTAACGTCTGCAGCCAGTGTACCATTGCAGTTCTTGCCATTTCACCATGTTGTTTTGCCTTATAGAAGCATCGCTTGCAAGTTATATTCTTCCTTCGCCCAATTCGTTTGAGTTCCCTCCAACTTCAAACGGATTGGATGTCTATGGTGGTCAATGGGATTATTTATGGGGCGTTTCAGGTCATTTGATCTTGATTTTCAGTCACTTTCTGTTGATAATGGGGCATTTCTGGGTCACGTCCTGTTGATTCTGGGTTACTGAACAAGTGACCCGGGAATGACTAGGCAGTGACTCAAATTCAACAAGAAGTGACCTGTAAATGCCCTAAAAATAAATCTCATTGATTTCTATTGACCGCAATAGTCTGTTTGAAGTCAACTGAATTGGACAGATCCGAGTGATGAATTTTTTGGATTGTTTACGCGACTAAAGATTTTGGTAGCAACTCTTTGGTACCTCTTAGGTAGTTTTTTTTTTTTTTCTCTCTCTAAACAGTGACACTTTTTTATAACGTTATATCAATTTTTGACAGGAGCATATCGATAACCTATATTACCATTTTGATATGTTGTCATAAATAAATATATTTATATTTAAACATTATACGTCTCAAGTAGGCATGTGCCAGTATGAGATTCTGACGGTATGATAACCGCAAGAAAAAATATCACGGTATCACGGTATTGCAATTACAGCCCGAAAATGTGTTACTTCGCGATATTTGGGTTAAAAAAAAAAAACAAAAAAAAAAACTTTTTTCCATTGAACAGGATTTTTTATTTTTCAAAAAATTAGCAAATTGGAACATAAGTATAATGTTAAGGGTAAAAAAAATAAAAAAGTAACAAAGTATTCTAAATAAAATTAAAATAAATGCAGTCCTTTAGGTGAGCCTAAACCCACAGCCACAGCTCAACTTTATTACCATCAGAAGATAAATAATTGAATTATTTTCCATGAAAAGCACATGTGTATGACTCGTATCATGTTTACATTTTACACACACTCTCTTTCTCAACACAAAAAGTTGCCAGAGAGAAAAAAACACATTTTGCCAGTATGAGATTCTGACGGTATGATAACCGCAAGAAAAAAATATCACGGTATTGCAATTACAGCCCGAAAATGTGTTACTTCGCGATATTTGGGTTTAAAAACAAAAACAAAAAACAAAACTTTTTTCCATTGAACAGGATTTTTTTTTTTTTTTAAATTAGCAAATTGGAACATAAGTATAATGTTAAGGGTAAAAAAAATAAAAAAGTAACAAAGTATTCTAAATAAAATTAAAATAAATGCAGTCCTTTAGGTGAGCCTAAACGCACAGCCACAGCTCACCTTTATTACCATCAGAAGAAAAATAATTGAATTATTTTCCATGAAAAGCACATGTGTATGACTCGTATCATGTTTACATTTTACACACACTCTCTTTCGCAACACAAAAAGTTGCCAGAGAGAAAAAAACACGTTTTGCCTCCACTAGACACACTAAACATGCTGGAGTTAACTCTCGTAGCTGGTGGGAAACGTTCATGACGGTGTTTACTGACTTTTAATTTTCTATAAATGTGAAATCATATTGGAGGTATTGCCTCCTCGGCAGCCACCCTCCGCAAACATGTTTTACATGTCGGTTGGCCCTCTTCCTATAAGCCGCCGCCGTCTGTAACTTTTCTCTACCAGAAGTATTCCCATACTCAGAGGCGTCGCTTCCCATTAGGCGAACCAGGCAATTGCCGAGGACGCCCAGCCAGCAGGGGCCCCCAGAGGGGCAACAGATTTAGCATACGCAGCTTTACTGCACTGTCGCAGCGAGAAGTGCGACAGTGCCAGTGAAAGCCTTGTTTCTGAGTTCCCTGAAGGGGCCCCTTCACTCGCTCTCCACCCCCCCTCACGTGACTCAGAGTGAGAGGGAGCGCCGATTTGGCTTTTTTTAAATTGGCGTATATCCAAAATGAAGAGAAGTTATCCTTCTGGAAGCGATACAAGAAAGAAAAAAAAAGCAGAAGAGGAAAAAAGGAAGCAAGACAGTGGTGAGTGTGCTATGTTACTGTAGTTTTATGTCCTAATGTAGTAGAAGCCAGGCACTTTGAGTGTCCTAAAAAGCGCACTATGAGACCGAGGCATTATTATACTTTTATTAAATATGCTATTGCTCCAAGTCCAACTGTCCCCCTTACTTGCACACACTCGAACGGCCCCATGTTGCTTGTTGCCTGGGGCCCCCGGGGATCCTTGCTACGCCTCCTCTGCCCATACTAGCGATTTCGTTTTCTTCGATGGTGGGAAAAAGTTCAGGAGTTTCACCTCCTCCAGCCATCATGTTGCACAGCTGACTCACTGACACTGAGCAACAACCGGTGGGAGAGGGTTGAGCCTTGTAGCTGCAAGCGAGGGAATTCTCCATGCACTTTTGGGACATAAAAAATAGCTAATACCTTCGGGACGGTATGATGGCAAATTTTTGCGGTTTTGTGACGTTTTCATACCACGGAAACTGGTAATCGGCACATGTATCAAGTATATATAAGGAGATATATTTATTTTAGTATATGAATCATTCACTTTCCTCTCCCAGTCAAAAAGAATTGGACGGTGATGGACGTCGATCACCGTCAATGGCGCTAAAACATGATTTCTTGCCCGCAGTTTCAAGATGGAGCCCAAAGGCCTCAAAGGGCTGAAGGAGCAGCAACAGCATCACCGCAAACTGCTCGCCGCCATGTTGGCGCAGGACTCCGTCGGGCCTCTTCGCAGTCCCCCGCCGTCCGTCACCGAAGATGAGATGGACGACGACGACGATGCCATGGAGCTTCTAGGTAAGTCCACCGTTCGAACGGTACGTTTCCCGCGGTGCTAAAACCCACAAGAGCTCTGTTGTCCCACCGATATTGATTGATTGATTTTGCGCCGGCCGTACGTGCGTGAGGCGCCCTTTTCCAAGTGCACTGTCACTGGCGTGACAGCAGAAGGCCACCGGAGGATTTGCGGACCTCATTTGGAAAGACTGAATGCGTGGCGCACATGACAGATGGCTCCCGCAGCGGCGGTCTGTACTTATCGATCCCCCGAGGCCTGATTGATCGGCTCTCCTGAGTCGGCCGAGTACAGTGTGCTCACGTTCCCGTTAGATTTTGTTTTCTAGTGGATTTTTTTTTTCACTTCATGATTTAGCTCGGTTTCGTTGCGACTGGACTTGGATGAAATCATTTGTTTAGGTTTCCCTCTAGTGGCACTGAGGTGTCATCACAGTTATTTTAGGACGAGTAAAAGTTGTGATTAACAGTAGGCCTGTCGCTATAACAAATTTTAGCAGGCGATATATTGTCTCATAAATTATTCAAATCAAATTTGATTTCTTTTGCCCTTTGAGAAAAACCCAAAAGGTCCTCAAAGTGCTTTACAACAACAATAAACAAAGTTCATGATAAATAAAAGTTAGGAGGAAAGTATTATCCAATGACATAAAAAAAAAAAAAAAAAAAAAAAACGAAAACAACGCATCGCGATAAAAGTAAAAACAGCAAAGAAAACAATAAATTATTTACGATATGCGATATTATATGCGATACTATTATCAATTTGTTTTAACCAATTCAACCACTAATGTAGTGACAATACATCCGAATAAATCCCTCATTCAAATGCAATGAATTATTCTTAAATACAACACAAACTAGATTTAAAAAATAATATTTTAAAAGAAATACAAGCCAAATTATTAATCGCCAATCAGTTTTTTCATACTGGGGGTCATTTTAAAGCTATTCTACGTAAGTATCTAAAGTATGTGAGATTAATTCCAGAAATCTTTATTCACGTGTGAACATGTCAACCCTCCCATTTCAAACGGATTGGACGTCTATGGCTGTCAGTGACAGCCAATGAGTTGATTTTGGGGAATTTCAGGTCATTTCTTGTTGATTTTCGGTCACTTCCTGGTGATTTTGGGACATTTACGTAGGCCTGCCGCGATAACAAATTTTATTAGGCCATATTTGGTCTCATAAATTATTGTCGATTTTTAAAATTTTTTTAAAAAACCAATTCAACCACTAATGTAGTGACAATTCATCCAAATAAATCACTCATTCAAATGCTATTAACTGTTTTTCTTAAATAAAACAAATCATATTAAAAATAATGAATAAAAAAAAACACACATTGCATAACGAGTCATCTGAAGGCTAGCTAAGTGCAGAATATGAAATAGGTGAGAAATCCATTGCCATTTTTGTTTTCTGCCAATTAGAGCCCCTCAAAAGTGTTTATTTGAGCCAAAATCTTATCTTCTAAAGTGCGCATGTTAGCAAATTTGAAGCCAAATTACTCTTTGCCAATCATATTTTTCATAATGGGTGTCATTTGAAAGCTAATCATTGTGTAGAATGTAAAGTATGTGAGATTAACGTCAGAAATCTTTATTCACATGTTGAAGATGTCATCCCTCCCTCTTCAAACGGATTGGACGTCTATGGCTGTCAGTGGCAGCCAATGACTTCATTTTCGGCCACTTCCTGGTGATTTTGGGGCATTTACGTAGGCCTGCCGCGATAACATATTTTATTGGGCCATATTTGGTCTCATAAATTATTGCCAATATTATTGTCAATTTGTTTTTTTTTTCACCAATTCAACAACTAATGTAGTGACAATTCATCCAAATAAATCACTCATTCAAATGCTATTAATTGTTATTGTTAGATAAAACAAATTATATTAAAAATAATGAATAAAAAAAACACACACATTGCATAACGAGTCATCTGAAGGCTAGCTAAGTGCAAAACATCAAATAGGTGAGCAATCCAATGCCATTTTTGTTTTCTGCCAATTAGAGCCCCTCAAAAGTTTTTATTTGAGCCAAAATCTTATTTTCTAAAGTGCGCATGTTAGCAAATTTGAAGCCAAATTACTCTTTGCCAATCAGATTTTTCATAATGGGTGTCATTTTAAAGCTAATCTTAGTGTAGAATGTAAAGTATGTGAGATTTACGTCAGAAATACATGTTGAACACGGCGTGCTTTTATTTTTAAATGTTCACCGGAAGTATGTAAGCTTTACAATCAGTTAAAAAACAGTGCACTTCTATTTTCGTCATGCATGTGATGTCGGTAATAAATTTTTTCTTTTTTTCGTATCGTTTGCAAATGCTGTAAACCAGCGAGTTTTCATGTTTGAAGTGTCACCTTTTAACTAGGGCTGTCAAACGATTAAACTTTTTAATCGCGTTAATTAGAGCTTAAAAATGTATTAATCGTGATTAATCGCAATTCAAACCATCTATAAAGTATGCCATATTTTTCTGTAAATTATTGTTGGAATGGAAAGATAAGACACAAGACGGACATATAGATTCAACATACTGTACATAAGTGCTGTATTTGTTTATTATAACAATAAATCAACAGGATGCATTAACATTATTAACATTCTGTTAAAGCGATCCATGGATAGAAAGACTTGTAGTTCTTAAAGGATAAATGTTAGTACAAGTTATAGAAATCTTATATTAAAACCCCTCTTAATGTTTTCGTTTTAATAAAGTTTGTAAAATTTTCAAACAAAAAATAAACTAGTAGCTCGCCATTGTTGATGTCAATAATTACACAATACTCATGGATGGTGCTGAAACCCATAAAATCAGTCGCACCCAAGCGCCAGCAGAGGGCGACAAAACACAAAAAAACACAAGTAACAAATGGACATGACACTGTCATTTTAATCTGTTTGAGCGGGGCATGTGTGTTAATTGCGTCAAATATTTTAACATGATTAATTTAAAAAATTAATTACCGCCCGTTAACGTGATAATTTTGACAGCCCTACTTTTTACCAAAAGTTTGCGTTTTGGCCAATGTTTTATTGCAGGCTAAAGTGGTTAGTACATTGTCTTTTTTTCCATTAGCCTCAATGCTAACGTTTTACAATGTTTAATACAGCGGTACCTCCACATACGACACACGATCTTTTCGACATCCGATGTAAAATTCCACGCGCCATTTGTTTCTACATCCAACGACAAGCTCGAAATAAGACGATTTATGACAGCTTCGCAGTTTCTTTGTTTTCCCGCAAGACGAATGCACGGCCGATTTTCTTGTGAGAGACATAAACATGGGTTCCAAGAATGTTAGTGCAGGTGGTTAAAAAGGCAAAAGGTGAGGTTTACCATTAAAATGAAGATGAAAATGATAGAAAAATATGAGCATGGTTGGCGCGTCCGTGAACTGGCTTGACAATACGGCCGTAGAATGTCTACAATGTCGACGGTCCTCCTCTGACCCCCGTTCGCCTTTCTTTATAAGTTAAGGTGACAATTATTATTATTGTAACATCGCCAAAAAATCGCTAGCTTTGACAGGTTTTTAATCATTAATTTCAGAACTTGTGCAACACAACATGCCTATTGTCCAAGCAGCTGACCAAAGTGAAAGTAAAAAGTCCTGTCTCTCTGTCAAGTCAGCCACGCGGTGTGTTCAGGTACACCACGCAAAACGCATCCGCCACATTCGAACCCACTTCGTTACATTATTATAGGTATTATTATAATTATTTATGCTGTTATTATATTATTATTTCCATTTTTATTAATACTGTATTTGTTTTGCTCTGTGTAATTGCTATTTGCAATAGTATTAGCAGTATTTATTAAGGATTTAGTATAGGTTTTCGGGCCATGGAACGAATGTAATGTAATGTATTCTTATGGTAAAATCCTGCTCGACATACGACCATTTTGACTTACAAACAAGGTCCTGGAACGAATGAGTTTCCTATGTAGAGCAGTGTTGTTTTTGGCAGCCCTTTTAATTTTCGTCTTAGTCTTTTGGACGATAATACTTATTAGTCGTAGTCATATTTTAGTCATTTCAAAATATGTTTGTCTTCATCTAGTTTTTGTTGAAAAAAAAAAACTCAGACTAATTTCGTCTAGTTTTAGTCGGCGTTTACTCAATATTTTTGTCAGTAAAATTCGAAAGTTTCACTCCAAAAATAAATAATTTTTAAAAAGTATCTTGAATAAACATTGACAGACGAGCACATGTTGGAGCATCAGCAAATCTATTTTGTGATGATACATACTCAGCAGGAAAACAGTACATTATTTTCAATTAATTATACCCACCTGGACGCCACAAACTGTTTGTTAAAAAAAAAGAAAAAAAAAGAAAAAAGTTGTCAAAGAGTTTAAGAGGACGCACACTGTTAGCAATAGCGTAAAGCTACCGCAAACATGAATGCTACGTTTAATGTGTGATGATCACTCAGCACAGACCTTTAAAGGCTCAAGCAACATTGCATATTCTCTCTTGCCAAGATAAGATGACAAATCGTACCGTGTGTGTCTCAAAGCAAGCAATGGGGAAACTGGAGAAGACACTAGCGGGTGACTTGGGGGGGGGGCGCAGCATGTCACATGAGTGACACAACGGCTACGTTCATACTACAGGACTTAATGCACGAATCCGATTTTTTGTCATATCTGTTTTTTTGGCGTGCCCGTTCAGACTGCCTTTGTCCATTGAGACCATTCAAGTATTACGCATGCGAAGTCATTCGCAGTCCGACAAGCGCTGAGCAAGACGACCCGCATGCGCAGAAGCATCAAAACAAATGACCACACATGCTGGCTGTCATCCGTCATTCCAGGGATATCATATTTTTCTTTTTAAAAAGAAATGTGGCCCAGATCGGATTTGAACCACATACGAAAGTGACCCAGATCGGATTTGAAATGGTCCAGTTCTATGCGACTTGTCACGTTCAGACCGTCAATTTAATGCCTCACTCGAGTCGGAAAAACACGAAAAAATCGGATTCGGGCATTAAGACCTGTAGTATGAACATAGCCAACCAGACACTGCGACGATGCATGCTAACTACACTTAAAATGTCACACACTGTAAACAATCGTCTCGTCTCCTTAGACAAAAACTGGCGTGTCGTTAAGTTTTAGTCTCCCAAGAAATGTTTTTAGCTCGTTATCGTTTCATCATCGTTCGGTGATGAAATATTTTCGGTATAGTTATCATTGACGAAAACAACATTGATGTTGAGGTACCACTGTACAGATGTGTTTCCTTATTTTGTATTTCGTAACTTTAATGCTACGTGCACAACCGAACACACGCACGCACAAATATAGGCAATAAATCGCAGCTGGGAAAATTACCACCCTCATTTTTATCGACCGTACGATTAATTGACTTATTGCATATTGCAACAGGCTTAATTAACACATTGAAAAAATTAAATGCATTTAAATATTTTTGGGAGGTAATATTATACTTAATTATTAAAATATTGTTGGTATTTGTCTATTAAATTTTATTTAATTTGTTTTTGTTTTGAATATAATAACGTGCTGTTAGTTTTTTTTTTTTAACTTTTTTTTCTATCAATGTTGTATTTTTAAAGTTTTTTTGGGGAAGAGGTAAGGGTTTTGATATTTTCTAAATTAAAATAATTAGCTTGTATTTGTTTATTTCATTTTCCCTTTTTTTCCCCCCAAATTGAATGAATGTTTTTTTTTGTCACATGTTAAAGAAAGTACTAAATTCCATTTTTTTCTCCAGTCTGACGCAATTTGTTATTAAACACTAGAGGGAGCCGTTGATGGCTGGCAAACGTCTTTTTAAATGTAGTTCGCACTTCTGTTACAAGTTCAAACGTTGACGGTGGCGTCTCTTTAACTGACACGTTTTGATGTCAAACCCTAATCTCTGCTTTTAGAAAGAAAAAAAAATCAATAATCTAATAATAAAATGTGGTTGGGGTAGTTAAAAGGTTTACAACAACTTCTATAAAACTTTCCATAATCCACGCAGCTGTGATGTGTGCGCGGCCACATCTGATTCACATCAGCGCGCCCCCCCATGTGTATGCGCGCACGCGTGTGGTGGGGGTCCACCATTGGAAAGACATCTTTATGATACCCAATTCTGCTTTTTATCTTCTTCTGCCTTTGCTTACATTGTTTTAATGTACACCATACGGGCACTAAACTCACGGGCCGGGGGCCAGATCTGGTCCGCCACCTCGTGTTGCGTGGCCCGCAAAAGAAATTGGTGTGCATCGCCTGACTCGTTAAAATATTTTAAATAGCATGTCTTAAATAAAAAAAATATGGCGAAAAACACTCAGGTGACTTGAAGTTCTGCTCTGAGACCCCCAGTTGGGCCAAATTTCAAAACTGTCCTATATGCATGTGTGATACATCATTGGAAAGCTTAAAATCTCAATTTTCTGGGGGAAGAAAAAATTAAAACAGGAGGGCATTAAAAAAAAAAAAATTAAACAGCAAAACCCTAACTGGAGGTGAGAGCACACGAGAGCATAATTAAAGACGCCATGATTTTAACGAGATATTATTGCGTACTTACCTCTTTTCGATCCAAAAACTCCATGTAGCATGTATCACAAAGTGTCAAGACACAGCTGTGAATGGCCACAGCCGGATTTTTTTGAGATTTTATGGGTGAAACATGGTAATATAACAAGGGCAGACATCGAGGAGTGGTCGAGACGGTAACAAAAAATACAATTAAGCGATAGTTATAAGATGGATATCAGTGACCTTTTTACAGACACCGTGTTTTTCCGTTGTGACGTAATTTGTTTAAAAGTTTAAAATATGCGAGTGAATAAATTTTTAAAGTCGTTGTTTTTCTTTTATACTAAATATTAGACATCAATTAATGATTCTAAGCTAAAAATGACAGACATTTTGAATAATAAATGGTACTATAATAAAAGCACCTAATAAAAGTACTTACCTTCTTTTTATGGCTGAGTTGAAACGAGCGGTTGCGCGACGTCTGTAAACGGGGGTTTCCAGGGTAAAACGGACTAATTAAAAATAGTTCGGGGGCATAATGCGCCATGAATCAGCTATGGCACCATATAGACTTATTGTTTTATCAAACACAACAGTTCTTTTGGCTTAAAATACAGCAGTTAATTTTAAAGAGGGGTGCAAGAGCAGAAAATGCTTTTTCTCCTTTGTCTTTGTCATTTTTTCCCCTGCTTTTTGAAAAAAAATAAAAATAATAATAATGCTGGTAATCATATTTAATGAAAATAACATTCTTTAAAAATGAATAAAAAAATGAATGGAGTATTTAGTTTTTTTAATACAAAACACTGAGAGAAAATATTGGCTTTTTTAGCTTTAATTAAAAAATGAAATTACATTTTTAAAAATTAAATGATCAAATAAAGAGTAGTTCTGTTGAGTTCTGAAACAAAATATATATGAAAGATTATGTACAATTTTCCGGCTTTTTTGCTTTTGTATTAAACAAGTAAATGTTTAAAAAAAATAAAATAAAATATTTCCTGTTTTTTTATTTTTATAAGTTTGCTTATTGTAGCCCCTATCTATACTTTTCTGTATATAACGATAGGAGCTGTGTTGTAGGTTCGTCTTAACTGGTTTAGATATGATGACCACATCAAACATCAGATTTACACTGTTGGAATCCTGTTTGTGTATATATATATATATATATATATATATATATGTTTTAATGAACAATAAAATACAATATTTTTACATTAAACACACATTGAACCAGTAAAAACAAAACAAAACAAAACTTTAAAATAAAAAAATAGTCGTGTCAATTCATTTGTCAAAGTCTAAATCATCCAATATTAGCTGCAATGACAACTAATTCAATATCTCCAGTTTTACTATTGCAATAGTTTCCCTCTCAATGTTCGATGGAGTGCAATCTTTATTCAAAAAAGAAAAAAAAAAAAAAAAATATGTATCAATCCGATGACTGACAGAATCCTCCCAAACAGACAGTCCGTCTGTTATTCCAGAATTTTCGATGTTCTTCGTTTTTCAAATCACCCGGGTAGCTCGCCATCTTGAATCCTTGGTGATTAAAACTGACCTGTATTTAACACAGGCCCTGGGTTACAATCTTTTCAGTTTCTTTTATGTTGTACAACTTTCTAAACATTACTGGGTGTAAACACTCAAGAATAAAACTTCTATTCATTCACAAGCATTTTGTATGCAATAAATGATATTTTTCCTAACACAAAAATGTTAATTACGCTTTCAAAAGCGTTTTTTATGCTATACTGCAAATGATACATTTTTCATGACACAAAAACATAAATTCTTTTCCTTTCAATTGGAAAATATATTTTATACCATTTTAAACAGCAGTACACGTTAATAAAAATATCTCACCGAATAGTCTTAACTGACGACGCCTGGTCCTCTTGCTCTCACACAAGGCTTTTGGCCTGCACGAATAAGGCGCTAGCAGTTAGCCATGAATGTAATTTTAGCATGAGCGAATTAGCGAAATGTGTTTCCACACCATACCGAGTGGTCTACGTTCAATATTTTCACCACGCAACCGTCCAAATTTGCATTAAGCAACAGATACGCCACACAGCAGCAGTTGACACATGTCAATTTGCTTTTCTTTTTTATTCACTCTGAAAGGCCAATCTTCAAAAAATAAGTGCGCATGCGCTGGTTTCACAGCCGCAAGTCTCTGAATTAGTGTTGTATCGGTCGCGAACGATTCGTTCTTTTTGAACGAATTGTTTGGGTGAACGAGACCGAACTAATCACCATGTGCACTGATTCGTTCTATGAAGTTGGTGCTTGTTCGCTGCGTGGGAGGGCGTTGAGCAAGCGGCAGCGTCTTCTGACATCGCACACGACCAATCAGACGCCAGCCTCATTGCGGGCAGGGGAGGGAGTGGAAACAGAATCAGGGCGTCTGTCACTCAATTCCATGTGCGGCCAATAAGCAGCCAGCGTGCAGGCAGGGGGGCAAGACTGAGTTATGTCACTTCCCATTCAGTGACTCGGTCCTCCGGTTCCTGACCTAGCTTGCTGCTAACTTGACTTCCCAGTCAATGACTATGCGGTGAACGAGTCAAAAAATGAAAGGAAATGACTTTGTCACGTATTTGTTAACGTGGAGCCTATCAAATGCTGCTCAAACAGACAAAAAACACCACACAAATCTAGCGGGCATGGTTTAGTGTACTACTTTTCTCAACTGACTCGGGACTACCTATGATGACATACTATCAAATTTACAGTAATTTAAAACACGGGTAGCTACAAGGCAAGCAAAAGCTGAGCTGCGGTCGCGTGACGGCAGTGAAGGGGTCAGAGAACTGTCACTATATGGAGGCTTCATGGCAGCGATATTTACCTCATATGTGCACGGAAAAAAATATTTAGTATGATCACCATAATACTGATTTGCAATGAAACTGTATATACATGTCAATTTTTTTCCAAGTGTTTTTTTTTTTTCGTGTCAGAGTGTGTCGGGTGTTGGTTGGTTTGACAAATTATGTCAATCCGTCCATCATGTGCTATTCAAGCACCCAAAAACAACGCACACGGACACAGGAGATGTCGCAATATGTCTACATTTTTCTTAACAGACTAATGAGAGTAGAAAGGCGACATCGTAAAGAGCAAACAATTATTTCTCGTCAGCATTTGACGATCTGAGATGCGGGGACGACAGGGGAGTTGACCGGATTATTTTATTAGTAATACCAGTGCAAAAATTCAATACGATCATCTTAATACTGATTTGCAGTTAAACTGGCAAATATCAAAATGTAGTATTGTTTTTATTTCAGAGCAGCACATTTGACAACTAGCTATTTACACTTACAGTTTAGACAATAATGACCAAAAATAATAGTGATGAGCATAAAAACAAAAATACAACAGAGCCAGAGGTAAATATGATGTGTTGGTCGTTCCATATTTAGAAATTAAACTTTTGATTTATTTTTATTTTCGTGACAGCAAGCATGCTGCGTTGGCTGGTAGCAGCAGCATTGTATATGTGATCAAGAACATGCTAAAGAAAGTCCGTGCGCCCCCGACCCCAAACCCTCACTCCCCCCACAAAAGGAAAATGTTTAACTGTGTCCTAAATTGAAATGCAAGCACGAGCCATGACTTTGAACCCATAGAACTAGGACAGACGACGCGGAAGTTCTCCCTCGCTTTTGCAGCAGCAGGAGGGAGACGAGGCTGTCTGTGAAAGCAGAATGATATCGCCTGTCACTCATTTCTGAAACTACGACGAACGGTCAATGAGGAGCCTGTGTGCAAGAGAGGGAGGGACCAAGCAATGTCACTTCCCGTTCAGTTATACTGTGAAGCGGTCATTGGTGATTCATTCGGCAACGTCACTTCCCGTTCACTAACCGAACGATTCATTTGGGCGGGGAGGGAGATGAGGGGGCGAACGATTCGTTGAACGATTTGTTTGAACGAATCTTTTTACTGAACGAACCGGAATGGATTCGTTTACTCAAGTGAACGACAGATCCCGTCACTACTCTGAATAACAATCACTATTTCATGATTCATACAAATCATGCCCTCTAGTGTTGTTATTAGGTGTAATGCTTCTATATTTTTTCTCTGGGCTAACCCTATTTTTTTTTGCTTATTTTAAAAATGTAAATGCATTTCAAATAATTGAACTGAAAAAGAAATTATGAAATATTTGCCATTAAAAGGTTAGAAAAGGAAAAAGAATTTGGATGAATTTTTGAGCGTCTTGGGAATTAATCAATTGTCGATTCATTTGATAATCATACCATTTGATATTCTTTTTCTTTCAGAGGATCTGGATGACCTACGAATGGAAGGCGTGAGCGGTTTGGCCCCGTCCGGCTGCAAGTTCAGTCAGGGCCGCAGCTCCTACCACCCGGAACCTCAGGCCAAAGTCACGCTCAACATCTGCTCGCGATGTGCCAGGTGAGGGCACCGCGTCATGAAACCTCGATGCCAGTCCGCGATAGAGCGTTATCTGTACTTAAGACGCCGCCGTGTCGTCACGCGCCCGCACGCCAGCCGTTGTTTGGGCTCTGCGACTTCTCGACGGTCTTATCAGTCAGAAATGTTTTCACAAGTCCCGCACCGGGATGAATCTTATCGCATGATCGCGTTCTAGCGGTTTAATGACTCCGTGTAGTTTATACTACATGACTTATTTGTCATCTAGGTTTCTTTTTGTATGAATATACTGTATACAAAACATAAAAAGTTGATCTATTTTACCTGGAAATTTCCAAATTTTCCATTAATGAGTACAATTAAATATATCATTTCAAAGAATTAACCTATTGTAACTCAAATCCACCATGAAAAATGTTTTATTTACTTTTGTGTATTTTTCATCATCAAAAACATCTGTAAATAAAATTTAAAGTAATACTAAAATGACAAAATGAATACTGTAAACTAGGGCTGCAGCTATTGATTATTTAAGTAATCGATTAATCTATCAGTTCAAATAATCGAGTATTCGGATTAGGAATATTTGATGCGTTGTAGAATAAATTTTAAGAAATGTAAAACAAAAGGGTTGCTAAGATTGCACTTTCAAAAGAGCATAACATGCAAATACAAAATAAAATTCCTTAATGTTTTTTTTTCAAACTGTGCAGGATTGCTCTTTCATTTCACATGAGCAATAAATGCCTTTAAAAATAAATCAAAATACTTGAGCTTAGCCTCATACGGTATAAAAAAAATAAAAATAAATGTGAATCGAAGTACAAGAAAAGAACAACTTGCCTAGCAAAAGTCTGCTAGCTTAAATGCCATAAAATGCTACCGTAAAACTGCTAAATATACCTCTAAACTGAATTATAAATGCAATAAAAAACAAACAAACCTTAGCTCAAACAAAAACTTAGCTTATGTTGGTCTTAACAGGGCGCAGCTGGATTCAGCCATGTTAGATGACTCATGTCATATTCACTGTTGCCACTAGAGGGCAGTGTATCCACCCAAATCAATAAAACGAATTGCAAACACTTTCAAAACAAACCATTACAACGCCACTATAAATGAATCCTGGAAGCAGCAAAATTTGAGTGAAGCGTTTTTCTAATCACATTACTCAAGTCCGATTAATCGCTGCAGTACTACGTTATGGAAATTGCAAAATTAATCCCAATAATTTGTGCACTTATATTTATTATTATTATTTTTTTATTATTATTATTATTTGGCATATTTTCCCCTATTTTCTATCATTAAAATATTTTAAATGTACTATAATTTACAACACTAAAAATAAAAAATAAAAAATCATAAAAAGCCAAGGAATAACAAAAGAATTAATGATTTGAGTTAAAGATGTCGATCGGGTCCGATCACGTCACTTTCAAAGTATTGGAATCGGCAAAAAAATATCGGCCATGCCTTTTTTTAATATACAGTATATATATTTTAAAATTTAAATTTAAATTTTTTAAATGTCCCGGCCGTGGAACAGTGGACGAGCTCTACACCCTCGGCAGGGTCCTCGAGGGTGCATGGGAGTTCGCCCAACCAGTCCACATGTGTTTTGTGGATTTGGAGAAGGCGTTCGACCGTGTGCCTAGGGGAGTCCTGTGGAGGGTGCTCCGGGAGTACGGGGTACCGAGCCCCCTGGTAAGGGCTGTTCGGTCCCTGTACGACCGGTGTCAGAGTCTGGTCCGCATTGCCGGCAGTAAGTCGAATTCGTTCCCAGTGAGGATTGGACTCCGCCAAGGCTGCCCTTTGTCACCGATTCTGTTCGTAATTTTTATGGACAGAATTTCTAGGCGCAGCCGAAGCGTTGAGGGTGTCCGGTTTGGTGGCCTCAGCATTGCATCTCTGCTTTTTGCAGATGATGTGGTGCTGTTGGCTTCATCAAGCCGTGACCTCCAACTCTCACTGGGGCGGTTCGCGGCCGAGTGTGAAGCGGTTGGGATGAAGATCAACACCTCCAAATCCGAGACCATGGTCCTCAGCCGGAAAAGGGTGGAGTGCCCTCTCCGGGTCGGGGATGAGATCCTGCCCCAAGTGGAGGAGTTCAAGTATCTTGGGGTCTTGTTCACGAGTGAGGGTAGGAGGGAGCGGGAGATTGACAGGCGGATCGGTGCAGCGTCTGCAGTGATGCGGACTCTGCACCGGTCCGTTGTGGTGAAGAAGGAGCTGAGCCAAAAGGCGAAGCTCTCAATTTACCAGTCGATCTACGTTCCTACCCTCACCTATGGTCACGAGCTGTGGGTCGTGACCGAAAGAACAAGATCCCGGATACAAGCGGCCGAAATGAGTTTCCTCCGCAGGGTGTCCGGGCTCTCCCTTAGAGATAGGGTGAGAAGCTCGGTCATCCGGGAGGGGCTTGGTGTCGAGCCGCTACTCCTCCGCGTTGAGAGGAGCCAGTAGAGGTGGCTTGGGCATTTGGTTCGGATGCCTCCTGGACGCCTCCCTGGAGGGGTGTTCCGGGCATGTCCCACCGGTAGGAGGCCCCGGGGTCGACCCAGGACACGCTGGAGAGACTATGTCGCTCGGCTGGCCTGGGAACGCCTTGGAATCCCGCCGGAGGAGCTGGCTGAAGTGGCTGGGGAGAGGGAAGTCTGGGCTTCCCTGCTAAAGCTGCTGGCCCCGCGACCCTACCCCGGACTAAGCGGAAGATAATGGATGGATGGATGGATATTTTTAAATTAAATCGTTTTCTAATTGTATTTAACGTTACAAACATAATATGTTACACTCATCCAGAGTCTTTAGTTTAGGCTTAAGGTAGGGTTATCAAATTTATCCAGATAACGGCTGTAATTAATTTAAAAAAAATGTATCACGTTAAAATATTTAACGCAATTAACGCATGCGCTGCACGACCCACCCACGCATTGTCGCGCTCAATCTGTTATGGTGCCGTTTTACCCATATAAAGAGATAAAAGGCAGTGTAAAATGAGTAGAATGAATTTTGGCAGCCTTTGAAGCCTTGTTTTAATTGGCTAAAGCCTTATAATCCCTCTCCTTACGATTAGAAATATCATGGGAAGCAATGTGGGGAAGCAAGGTAGCAAATGATCTTTTTCTTAACACCTTATATTATTTCCCAACGCAGAGAAGATATATCAATTGGTAGCACTACGCACAGTCGTGGTTGCACTTCCCATCATGCATTTGGGCATGGCTACAGTATCATTTACTGAAAGCTCAACAAATACACTAGATGGCAATATTTAGTCACAATACACAAAGTCACAATTCTTTCTATCCGTGGATCCCTCTCACAGAAAGAATGTTAATAATGTAAATGCCATCTTGAGGATTTATTGTCATAATAAACAAATACAGTACTTATGTACTGTATGTTGAATGTATATATTCGTCTGAGTTTTATTCATTTTTTTCTTAATGCATTGCCAAAATGTATATGATCGAGAAAAATTATCGGGAATGATTGGAATTGAATCGGGAGCAAAAAAAAAGCAATCGGATCGGGAAATATCGGGATTGGCAGATACTCAAACTAAAACGATCGGGATCGGATCGGGAGCAAAAAAACATGATCGGAACAACTCTAATTTGAGTTATTTTTTTGAAAAATGATGTTCTGAGAAAAAATGTAGTTGCACTGTAAAATGACTAATTAAGTGTCATTTACGGTTCTACAGAAAAACAACATATCAAAACAATCTAGCTTTATGCGAACTTAACCTAAGCATGACTCAGGTGTCCTGCGTCAGGACATTCGCGAGCTAGCCATAACTATTGGCCTTATCGAAAAAGGAAGCCGTTATATAAACAGACTGATTCCATCTCAGTCCCATGTTGTTTCTTTTTTTTTTCTTTTCTGGTTACTGTCCCTTATCGTTTCTTCCTTGCTTGGTTGTATGCATAATTGCTATTTGTAATTGTACCTTATTTCTTAATGTACAGTATTTATTAAGGATTTAGTGGACGTTTTTGGCCCGTGGAACGAATTCATCGAATTATAATGTATTCTTATGGGAGAATATACAAACCGGGTCCTGGAACGAATTAAATTTGTATGTAGCGGTACCACTGTAGTTGTGATCAGGGGCGGAATTTAGGGGGTCTCGGGGGTGCAACTGCAACTGAATCCCAACCGCAAATTAATGGGAGCCCACTACATTGTAATTGTCACCAATTACAAATAGAACAATATCCTTTGGTGTTTTGTGGACAGATTGCAGGGCGACAGCCTCTCCACCAGCAGATCCCAGGAAACTCCGCGACCTCCTGTATCCGAACAAGCCGTTCCCGACATCTCATGTGAGTGCCAAAAACCTGAGCGAGTCTCCACTTCACCTCCACCTCAATTGCGTCTCATCTTTCTGGCAGCCACGTCGCCCGGGGTGGACACTTTGACGGCGGCGGCGAGACGCTTGCAGGAATGCGAGGCGGCGTCTCGCGTGTCCACTAGCGCCGTAAGTCTCACGTGATGGGATGATGTATTTATGGGACGGTGTGGGTTTTTTGTTCTGAGGCTGCAGGCCAGTAAGTTACACTTGCAGATTTTAACTCGTTCACTGCCATTGAGATACAATTTAGTAAACGGTTACGCAAGGGAGCTAACGTGTTAGCGACGGTTAGCTGAGTGACGCCGGATGCATGAGGTGATGTAGCATTATGAAGCAAAAGGTTATTCAACAACAACAACAAAAAATGTTTTAATTGTTCTTTTGTTCATTTTGAGTAATTAACTGTTGAGAAAAGTATTATAAGTTAGCTAAAATGCACCTAGAAAATGACAGGAAATGACAAAGTGGGAGCTAAATTAATGTACTATGTAGAACTATCTACAGTATATTATAATTTTAAATGTATTATTGAGTAGTGTTTTTTCATTTTTAAAATCTGAATAATTGGATGCATTAATAAAACATAATGAATAAAATAATACTAGCATCTTTGGTAATTAAAACAACTTTAAAATTATTAGTGCTGCAACGATTAATCGATTAACTCGAGTAATTCAATTTGAAAAAAGTTTAAAGTGGTGTTGAAATGGTTTGTTTTGAATGTGTTTGCATTTAGTTTTGTTGATTTGAGTGGATACAGTGCCCTCTATTGGCAACAGTGAATAGGACTCACGTGGCTACATCCAGCTGCTCCCTGTTAAGACCAATATAAGCGTAGTTTTTTTAGCTAATGTCTTTTACATAGCTGTTTTTGAGGTAATATGTGTTCTAACCATTTGTCAAGAGCTTTGTTTAAAAACAAAAAACAAAAAACAAAAAAAGCAGTTAACATTTTATAGCATTTAAGCTAGCGTACTTTTGCTAAGTAAGTGATTTCTTTTTTTTATATATATAACATTGTTCTTTTGTTGTACTTAGATCCACATTTATTTATTATTATACCGTTTGAGGCCTTATCTGATTACTCGATTATTTGAACTAACTAGTTTATTAATTAATTGGCTACTAAAATAATCAATAGCTGCAGCCTTAAAAATTATTCATCCTTATTATATGTATATATATGATTTTTTTTAAAAAATGTGACTGTACTTTTTTAATAGTTTATTAATAAATGCACAATAAAACTGAATCAAATAAATATTGGTTCGGTCCCCCATTAAGACTAAAGTTTTGTTGTTGTTTTTTTAATTCCTTGTATTTTAAGTGAGTATCCTTAAAAGGTTAACCTTTTGTTTTCCATTGACAATGATAGAGCGGATTGGACATTTCGCTGCATGTTATTTATCCTCTGTGAAGAGTTCCTTAAAGGGTATGACAACACCTGGGGAAATGCTAATATTCCATCATTTATCCATCAGCGCATGCCTTTTGAATTCATATCATGCCACTTCGTGTAATTACACACATCGCAACACAGAGAAAATGATAGAAATCAGGTCGATTGTTAAGCTAAAAGGACCCGCCCCCGAGATGCCGGAAATCTAGCATATTGTGTGCGTGACGTCACTATAGGGAAACAACCGGCTCAGTGCTTAGTACTGAATGGCGGCGATGATGGCGGACAATTTTGTTTCTATTTGCAGCGACGAATCCGATGTAACGAACATTCTTCTAATGGTGACGAGGAGTTATGAACCTTTCTTTGGTGTTTTGGGTTATCAATTTGAGCCCAAACGAAAGCCAATGCAGCCTAATGAAAGGATCATTGAGGGGAGCAATCACACTGATGAAACACCGGCGGCAACAGAATCACCGGATGGTTTGTTTTGCATTTCTTTTTGTGAAGCTGATACACTGTGACAGCAAAATAATGTATAGAATAATTATCATTTAATGTGCTATCATCGGTTTTCGCTCTGCCAGCCGAAACAAATACGGATGGGATTAGAGGATTTGTTCTATATATTGTACAAGCGATAATTTATACATGTGTCCAGTCCTATATCCAATGCGTGATATGTTTTTTATTATAAAAGAGTACTCACTCTGGCCATTTCCCTCCTTTGCTTTGCCTGGGGTGGTGAGGTGGTCTCATCAGAGCCAGTCATCGTCCTCTTTCACCGGGCACCGCATCTGCTTTCAGCAGCAATTTCTTAGCAAAACCAGATTTCATTTGCCCATAGTTCGTATAGCTTTCAGGTGTAAAATGCGCACCACACAAAACCGTACCGGAGGCTGGGTCTGCAAAATTAGCCCTCTTTGCACTGACGAACTTTACTCATTGTCTGCGTAGTCCAGCTCTATTTCTTGCGTTCGGGAACTCATGGGTACTACATTGCGACAAATGGCTATTTGTAAACCACATAGCATGACAGGTTTGAACCATTTTAGCGATTTTTTGATAAAACACGGACGCAACTCTCTCGTCGATAAACAACGATGGCACCTGCCTCGACCTTTTGTTTCCTTGTTATGACGTCTCCGCCCCATTTGGCTGTTTCCGGAATACTTTCGGAAATGCTCGTAATTTTCGATCTATTTTCGATAATTGCTCATGAATGCGATTAATTTTTTTGTTAACTTTATTAATATTAGTTATCTTGCCACATAACGGTTCTATTGATATCTCACAGCCCCTTAGTGCTTTCATACCCTTTAAGGAAGAGTCTAGATTGGACGTCTATCGCAGTCAATGGCTTTAATTGCTAATCTGTTCACGCTTGTGTTTAGCACATGGTGCACATTAGCAGCTAAGGTGCGAGATAGTCAGGTCTCCGCGTACAAGCGAGACACTATTAAAAGCTTTTCTTTCATTTACGAACGACGCCTCAGTGTGTTGTTGGCCGCCGCTTTGATTCGGTCTGCTCCCAGTTAGCGTGGAGCCTCGCCGCATCTGCAGCGCACACGCAGTCATGTCTCGGCTTTTTTTTTTTTTTTTTTTTTTTTGAGGTCGGATTTAAAAACGTCGTAAAAAGTCGTGTCGAAACACTTGGATAGAGGCAATTATGAAAACAAAAGGGAGAGAGTGAGAGAAATGATTTTTGGAGTTAATTATGTAATGGGAGTGGCGTCCGTGTGGCGGGCGAGCAAAATTGGGGAAAACCCACATTTATCTAAAAGTTAGGCAATGCACTACACTACACTTGCAACGAGAGTTGTCCAATATTATCTGGTAGCTGATAAAAGCATTTTACAATGATATCTGATAATATCGACATCAAATTTTCATTATCAGTTTTGGGCCCAGATGTATGTTGCCTTGACATTGGATGAAGAAGCCTTCTGCCTTTGTATAAGGCTGGGCAGAGCTTAGCACAGCAGTTATGTTTATTGACCATTAGATGTCTCCAAACTAAGATGCTTGGAATTTGATATGTGATCAGACCATTTGTTTTATGGTGTGAAAATGAAATGAATTATAAACTCATTACTAGAGTTGTCCGATATTTTCGGGTAAGCGATAATATAGGCCGATAAAAACATTTTAAAATGATATTGGATATTATCCATGTTGGTTGTCATGATCAGTTTTGGGCCAATTTGCCTCTTGCCTTCAAAACGAATGCAGAAGCCTTCTGCCTTCTAACTTTGTACAAGGGCTGGTCACAGCTTAGCACAGCAGTTAGGTTTTTTTGACCAATAGATGTCTTCAAACCAAGATGCTTCGGATTTGTTATGTGAGCAAACCATTTGCATTCATGTTGCAAAAATTAAATGATAATAAACCATATACCATAGAAAAATAATGAAATATAAACTCATTACATATATCCACTGCACGACCAGAAAGAAATAGTCACTAAGAAAAGTAATAAAATACTAAAATCTATGTAAAAGAACCACAAAATGCATCTTGGGAATAACTCTAGGACTAGTGGTGCAATATAGGCACTTTTTCCATAACTTCAGTTGAAGTTCTCGTTTTTCATAGAATGTTTTTTTGGAAAACCTTGAAGTTGTTACATTTATCACTACTGAAGCATTCAGTGGGACATCACAATACAATTCACCATAATATGTTAAGTCCACGACTGTATATATCGGTAGCGGTTTGATATCAGTATCAGATTTTTTGAACAATATTGGGATATGTTATCGGATAAATACTACTCTCATACTCTGATTCAAATACTCATTACATATAACTACTGCGTTACCAGGAAGAAATAGTCACTAATAAAACTAGAAAAGTAATAATATACCTAAATCTGCAAAAGCCCAGCAAAATGCATCTTGAGAATTGTCATTGCGTTGGCATGTCCTATGATTGCCTGCATGTATTTGTAATGCTTTGGTCGACCCCTAGTGGCTCTTATGGGTAACTACTGTAAACGTGATTGGATTGTGAATGAATCCTTTTATTTAATTATGGATAATTTGGCTCATTTCAATTTATATTATTTATATGTAAGATTTATTTTCTATAACTTCAGTTAAAGTTGTTCTCTTATTTTTCACAGAATGTTTATTTTGACCTTGAACATTGAAGGTGTTACATTTCTCATTATTAAAGCGTTCAGTAGTGCATCGCAATAAAATTAGCAATAACGCGTGAAGTGCACGACCACATGAATCAGTGTCGGATTTTTTTTTAGTTGGAAAATATCGGGATATTAGTTATCGGTTAAAAAGTCATTATCAGACTACTCGCAACTATATTGACAATTGGGATATTATTATTTTATTATCATTTTAACGTATCATTCATACTTTATGGGTTCTTTTGTTGTAATTTAGTAATTTATTGATTTTTTACTCATACTTTGGAAGCATTTGGTCAATAATAACCAAAAATAAATGTCAAATCATGGTGGAAAATAAGTATTTTGTCAATACCAAAAGTTCATCTCAATACTTTGTTATGTACCTTTTGTTGGCAATAACGGAGGCCAAACGTTTTCTGTAACTCTTCACAAGCTTTTCACACACTGTTGCTGGTATTTTGGCCCATTCCTCCAAGCAGATCTCCTCTAGAGCAGTGATGTTTTGGGGCTGTCGTTAGGCAACACGGACTTTCAACTCCCTCCACAGATTTTCTATAGGGTTGAGATCTGGAGACTGGCTACGCCACTCCAGTACCTTGAAATGCTTCTTACGAAGCCACTCCTTTGTTGCCCTGGCTGCGTGTTTGGGATCATTGTCATGCTGAAAGACCCTGCCAGGTCTCATCTTCAATGCCCTTGCTGATGGAAGGAGATTTTCACTCAAAATCTCTCGATACATGGCCCCATTCATTCTTTCCTTTACACTGATCAGTCGTCCTGGCCCCTTTGCAGAAAAACAGCCCCAAAGCATGATGTTTCCACCCCTATGCGTCACAGTGGGTATGGTGTTCTTCGGATGCAATTCAGTATTCTTTCTCCTCCAAACACAAGAACCTATGTTTCTGCCAAAAAGTTATATTTTGGTTTCATCTGACCATAACACATTCTCCCAGTCCTCTTCTGAATCATCCAAATGCTCTCTAGCGAACCGCAGACGGGCCTGGACATGTATTGGATTCAGCAGGGGGACACGTCTGGCAGTGCAGGATTTGAGTCCCTGGCGGCGCATTGTGTTACTGATAGTAGCCTTTGTTACCGTGGTCCCAGCTCTCTGTAGGTCATTCACTAGGTCCCCCCGTGTGGTTCTGGGATTTTTGCTCACCGTTCTTGTTATCATTTTGATGCCACGGGGTGAGATCATGCATGGAGCCCCAGATCGAGGGAGATTATCAGTGGTCTTGTATGTCTTCCATTTTCTAATAATTGCTCCCACGGTTGATTTCTTTACACCAAGCGTTTTACCTATTGCAGATTCAGTCTTCCCAGCCTGGTGCTTGTCTACAATTTTGTCTCTGGTGTCCTTCAACAGCTCTTTGGTCTTGGCCATAGTGGAGTTCGGAGTGTGACTGACTGAGATTGTGGACAGGTGTCTTTTATACCGATAATGAATTAAAAGAGGTACCATTAATAAAGGTAACGAGTGGAGCCTTGTTAGACCTTGTTAGAAGTTAGACCTCTTTGACAGCCAGAAATCTTGCTTGTTTGTAGGTGACTAAATACTTATTTTCCACTCTAATTTGGAAATAAATTCTTTAAAAATCAAACAATGTGATTTTGTTTTTATTTTTTCCACATTCTGTCTCTCATGGTTGAGGTTGACCCATGTTGACAATTACAGGCCTCTCTAATCTTTTCAAGTAGAACTTGCACAATTGGTGGTTGACTAAATACTTATTAGCCCACTGTATGTATGTGTGTATATATATATATATATATATATATATATATATATATATATATATATATATATATTTATATATATATATTTATATATACAAGCTGGGAAAAATTGAAACAACCACATATTTTTGCCACTTTTTGAAAGTTGTTTAAAAAGAAATCAAACTGAAGTTATAATACAGCTGTAATAAAAGAAAAAAGTACACCATTATAAAACTTTATTTGGCAATAACTGGAAGCTCAAATGCTTTGAGTTTAATCATCATAAAACATAACATATAATAATAATAATAATGCACATACTAGAAAGCTATGTATATATAGCTTTCTAGTGTATGTATGTATATATATATATATATATATATATATATATATAGCTTTCTAGTATGTGCATTATTATAATAATAATAATACTAGAAAGCTATACATACATATCTATATATTCTAGTGTATATATATATATATATATAGCTTTCTAGTATGTGCATTATTATAATAATAATAATACTAGAAAGCTATACATATATATATATATATATATATATATATATATCATTCTAGTATGTGCATTATTATTATTATTATTATTATTATTATTATATGTTATGTTTCATGATGATTAAACTCAAAGCATTTGAGCTTCTATTTATTGCCAAATAAAGTTTTATAATGGTGTACTTTTTTCTTTTATTACAGCTGTATTATAACTTCATTTCGATTTCTTTTTAAACAACTTTCAAAAAGTGGCAAAAATACGTGGTTGTTTCAATTTTTCCCAGCTTATTATTCAACATTTCTTTGAAATGATGACATGTTGTACAGCACCTGTCCTCAATTTAGCTTGTAAAAACTGTTAACGGTTGTTATTATTAGTCTGGCCCGCTCCCCCTTCCCTCCAAGGTGATAAATGCCCCGATGTCCAAAAAAGAACCACTTCCCTCCAGTTTTTCGGCCCGGATCAAACTGAGTGACGGCGCCGTAAACCAAGCTTGCCAGGGGGAAACTGCTCATTTGTCCGCTGCCTGCAGGAAAATGAGCGTGATGCAAGGCCTCGCGGGTGATGGAAGGCAGACGCTGTTGTGGCGCTTTATGTTCCGTTTCCACGGCGATCTGGCGATACACCGCGCGGCCCCACTTGTTATTTTGTTCAACGTTATTTCATTTCGAGTTTGGCAGCATTGCCCGCGAGGCCGCAGCTCGTCGAAGCACGACGTCATCCCCTTCGTAAGAAGGCCGCCTTGGCCAGGTTTGAAAGCGTCGGAATCGAACCGCCGTCCAAATTGTAAGATGACATGAGCGCGAGTGCGGCGGGGTACGCTGTCGCCGCGTGGGGGGATTCCCTCATTGCTCGCGTTGCGTGCAATTTGACCGCAAAACACCACACACGGAGACGCTAACGACATCAAAATTCTACCTTTTGTACTCTCTATTAAAAGCCAATATTGTGCTTCTATACGCTTTCATCTCTTGTGGTTTTTACACAGCCCGTAAAATAATAACTGCCTCCCTTTTTCCACGCCCTCAACAGACACGGCTCTGATATTTCCAGTAATGGCTGAAAATGATATGAAAGGAGCTTAATTGAAGTGTTTTCTTTTTTTTAATATATCACTTTCCCTCTTTTCTGCCCCTCCTACCGCCTCCACGATAGCGTCAGTCTGTCTGGGACACTGATGTCAAAGCGAGGAGGACTGGAGGTCTGCTGCTGGGAGACCCCCTCTTCTCCAAGGAGTTGGAGAGCATGGGCAAGCAGCTAGCTGGTACGTGTCTTTGTGCCTTAGTGTTAATCATCCATAAGTTGGGCCAACCCGAGGGAGAACACTGGATCTCCAACGAAAACAACATGGCACCCGAGGTGACCAAGTATAGATCATAGACTTTACCTGTGCTACATATTTATTGATTTGGAACAACATTTCACCTACAGTATCGCTATTCATTTTTAAGCATATGACAAATGAAACGACTCAGGCGGCTATTTATTCATTAATAACAATCTGACACCCAAGCTGGTCTCGGTATAGACCCTACTCACGTGACGTCACAGCCACGCCCCCGCGCCATGTTGTCCGTCTACTCGTCATGTTAATGCATTAGCGCTTCGTAAATTCCTCCTATTATGGCGTGTTTTTCTGCTCGTTAACATTAATAATTAAAATGGTGAAGTCGTGTGTGGTGGTCGGTTGCAAAAACAGAGAAGATAGATGGAGAGACTTGAAGTTTTACCGTATTCCGAGAGACCCGGAGAGGAGAGCGAGATGGACTGCTGCAATTCGACGAGAAAACTGGGCTCCAAACGACTACCACAGATTATGTAGTAGTCATTTTATATCTGGTAAAATGGATTTAATATATATTTAGAGGGTTTTGGGCTGACAACCACAATTAAGATCATTGCTAGGCTAATCGCCGACAACATACACTCAGACGTTGTGAATGAACTACCTGAAAATATATAATTATAAGGGGATAATAAGACAGTTGTCATACAATTAATTTACAATTTCACTATTGAGGTCAAAAGCCAAAAAATAAATTCAACTAGGGACAATCTGGAGTAGTGCTATCGCACTTCATATTTATTACATATTATATATGTATGTAGTGAGAGTGCTATCGCTAAACCATATAAACATTAAAAGCCCTAGCTCCATTGACAAATGACATGAAATACATTAGACTTGACAGTGGATGTTAGCAAGAACAAAAGATTTTGAATTGAAAATTTCGTAACTCACCTTCCCGAGCACAAGATAGATTCCTGCTGAATTTTCGTGGACGAGGACCTGTTTCACCCAACCAGCAACGAAGTATTTATAAGCCTCCAAGCTCTTAAAGTTTTTCAAACTTTCGTGAGAATAGGCTGATTTTGTGTGGACAAGATAGTTGTAAATATCAGGGTAGCAGATGTCAGGCAAAGAGGGCGAAGACAGCGGGTCGAAAAACATCGATTTAGGCATCAAATATGGATCTGGCGAATGGATAAACTGAAGCTTTTCCACATAATGCCTTTTATGCAACGCATCCAATGAGTTTACAGCGTCAGATAACACCGGGGCTTCCATGAATTGCTCTATAACTTGCACGACTAACTGAAAACAATGAGAATAGGTCTAAAAAATACGGACAATATGGCGGCCGGATACAGCGACACGTAATTTTGTGACGTAGGTGAGTAGGGTCTATAGCTCTATTGGTGGAATCATTTTTAACAATATGGCATGTGAGGTGGCTGAGGCAGATAGCTATTCATTCAAAGGCAAAAGCGGCGGTTGAGAGAGGGCAGGCGGGGCAGTACGCCTTCCTGGGGGCCGAAAAAATGTCGTTGCGTGTACAGTAATTGACTTACCTATATATGAATTTAAAATAAAGACTTAGCTGGTAAAATGTTGTCGATAAAAGTTGTAAAGCAAAAAAAACAAAGAACAAAACTGAATGAAATGACCAAGAATCCCACAAAGTATTTCATAATTGGTCCAAATTATGTTTCGAACAGATCATGTGACTAGCATCTTAGAGACTGTTCTTTGCTTTGCTTAACCTAGCCAAAACTACACCTGAGGAGGCAAGATGGATATTCGGAATTTCTTTACACCTAAGCTTTCAAAGGCTTCAACAACAACTGAGCTTGAATTGGGGATTGAACATGAACAGTGTCAAGATGTATATGGCGGAAAACACTCAGGTGACTTTAAGTCCCGCTCTGAGACCCCCAATTTGGCCAAATTTCAAAATTGTCCGATATGCATGTGTGATACATCATTGTAAAGCTTAAAATCTCTATTTTCTGGGGGAAGAAAAATTTGAACAGGAGGGCATTCAAAAAAAAAAAAAAAAATTTAAGCAGCAAAACCCTATCTGGAGGCGAGAACACGCGAGAGCAGAATTACAGACGCCATGACTTTAACAAGATATTATCGCGTACTTACCTTGTTTCGATCCAAAAACTCCATGTAGCGTGAATCATTGAGTGTCAAGACACAGTTGTGAATGCCCACTGCTGGATTTTTGGGGGATTTTAAGGGTATAACATGTCAGTATAACAAGGGTCGCGATGCAGAAATCACAGACATCAACGAGTGATCGAGATTTTCTTTTTCATATATTTGCCCCTTTAAACATTTTTTTCAATTTTCTTTCTTTGGATCGATTATTTATCATCTAACATATCGGAGAAAATGCGATAGTCACAAAAAAAATACAATTAAGTGATAGTTATGAGGTAGATATCTGTGACTCTTTTACAGACGCCATTTTTTTCATTGTGACGTCATTTGTTTAAAAGTTTAAAACATGCGAGTGAATCATTTTTTAAAGTCGTTTTTTTTTTTTTTTTTTTTAAACGAAATATCACACATCAGTTAATGATTCTAAGCTAAAAATGACAGACATTTTCAATAATAAATACAGTTAGTTACCTTAGTTGTTTGGCTGAGTTAAAACAAAAGCGGTTGCGCAACGTCCGTAAACGGGGGTTTTCAGGGTAAAATGGACAAATTAAAAATAGTTCGGGGGCTTAATGCGCCATGAATCTGCTATGGCAGCATATAGACATATTGTTCTATCAAACAAAACAGTTGTTTTGGCTTAAAATACAGCAGTTTCTTTTAAAGAGGAGTGCAAGAGCAGAAACTGCTTTTTCATTCTTGTCTGTGTTTTCCGTCATATATAATATATACTGTATATATTAGTGCTGGAACGATTAATCGATTAACTCAAGTAATCCGATGAGAAAAAAGCTTTGACTCAAATTTTGCTGCTTCGGGGATTCATTTAATTAGTGACGTTGTAATGGTTTGTTTTGAAAGTGTTTGCATTAGTTTTATTGATTTGGGTGGATACACTGCCCTCTAGTGGCAAACACACAACTCATCTAACATGGCTGGATCCAGCTGCTCACTGTTAAGACCAACATAAGGTTGTAGGTTTAAGCTAGTGGACTTTTGCTGTGCAAGTTAGCCAGTTATTCTTTTGTTGTACTTCAATCCTCATATATTCATTTTTTTTTTAAAATACCGTTTGAGGCTAAGCTCAAGTATTTTAATTTATCTTTAAGTGCATTCATTGCTTTTGTGAAATGAAAGTGCAATTCTTCATAGTTTGAAAAATCGATTAAGATTACTTGAATAATCAATAGCTACAGCCCCAATATATACATTTATTTTGTAAGTTAATTTTATTGCTTCCACTATGTTTTCCCACAAAAGTCAAACTCTGCCCATATGTATTCATTCATAACAATCTGGCACTCGAGATGACCAAAGTATCAATTTAAAAAAATATGTTACATGGGATAATTTACGTCTCTGGGTAATTTTTAACAATATGGCATGTAAGGTTATGTCTATTAGTTAATAACAATCTTTCACCTGAGCTAACCAAAGTATATCGTTGTTGATTTTGAACAACATGGCATCTGAGTTGATGAGTCTATTTCTTCATTTCAAACAATATCCCATATAAGATAATAGAGGTGTCTTTCCAGTTAATAAAAATCTGGTATCTAAGGTGACCTAAGTATGTATCTATTCGTTTTTGAAAACACAATCTGGCACAGGAGTGAGAACCCATGGGTACCTCATGATACAATACGACCTGCAAAACAAGGCTCACAATAACGATGATCTCACGATATGGCGATAGAATAATTATCAAAACATGAGTCCAAAAATAATTCTACAACATACAATATATTGATTTTTGGTCACTTCCAGATTTTGGGTTACTTAAAAATTATGTGACCCGGGAATGTCCCCACATAGGAAGTTGCCCAAAATCAACAGAAGGTGACCTGTAATACCCTAAAATGAACACAAAGTGACCTGTAAATGCCCCCCAAACTGGAAAGACTTGCTTTGAATGCTCCGTTTCAGCGCCACTGTTGTCGCTAGACGTCCAATCCATCTTTCACCCTCCCAATCAAAAGCGATTGGACGCCTAGTGCCTTCAATGGCAGCCAAACAAGCTAACAGACAGTAGTTGAGTTTTTTTTTTTTTTTTAAACAGTGACGCATATTTTAAACGATATATCGATTCTTGGCAGGAGCATTATCGATAAACTTTTGGGGTACAAAGTATCACGATACATCGCCAGATAGGACACCTGAGCAGACCCCCCTATAAGTTTAGAAGAACCTGGGATGACTGAATCTATCAAATTTTCAACTATGTAACTCAGGTATATTATTATTCGTAATAATCTTGCAGCCAGGTGACTTTTTGATTGACCTCTTCATGTATTAATCATGTATGTACTGTATCGTACCACCTCTCGTTGGCCAAGGAATGCAACATCAAATGAAAACAAACCTTGTCCGCAGCTGACTATACAGTATGTAAAAAGCAGAACAAAGAGTCACACGGGCGCCTGTTGACATTGGGGAATGTTTTTATCAATCCCATGAAAGCCCGCGCGGGATTCCGCAGGGAATGTCGGCATGCGCCCCCTCAACCAAGACGACCACATTCCTTTATATCCTTATAAAAAAAACTTCTTATTTGTCCTTTAGCATACCAAGCTTATTTGAAGCATATTGCTCACACAATAGCCACCCAGCACGGGTTTCGCACTCATCTTTTTGCGTACGTAGACGGCCTTCACATGGCTTTCATTTGACGTCGGGCTCCCGTCGGGCATCTGAACGGGCTAATCGGACGCTTCGGAGCCTTTATTAGCCGCTAATATGTTCCATGTTCTGCGGCGACCTGCGTTGTCGCCTCGCGATTAGCCGTGAAATGTTTTTCGTTTTTTTTTTACAAATGAATTTTCATCTTTAAGTATTAACTCTTTAGCTGCCATTGACGGCAATAGACATCCAATTCATTTTGCCTGGTAGGGTCGATCACTGCCATCACCCCCAGTCAAATTGGATATATTTACACTGAAAAACAAATATTGCAGAGCAAAGAGAAGTAAAAGAAAACCACAACCAAGACAGCTCAATCTATAACAATGGGGTATTTTTTTTTATTATAAAAAGTTATTTATGTAGAACAAAATACAGAAATTCTACAATTGCCTACTTCGATTTCAAACTAATCATAAGAGGTGACACTTCAAACATGAAAACTCGCTGGTTTACAGTTTTCGCAAACGATGCGAAAAAAAAGAAAAAATCTATTACCTTCGTTGAACATTTCAAAATCACGTCGTGTTCAACATGTAAATAAGTTTTTTTAAATTTGATCTTACATACTTCACATTCTACACTCAGAATAGCTTTAAAATGATACCCATTATGAAAAATCTGTTTGGCAATGAATAATTTGGCTTCAAATTTGCTAACATGTTCCCTTTGCTGGACAACATGACAGTCGTTTTGGCTCTAATTGGCAGAGAACAAAAATGATGTTAGGTTTCTCACATACAGTGGTATGAAAAAGTATCTGAACCTTTTGGAATTTCTCATATTTCTGCATAAAATCACCATCAAATGTGATTTGATCTTTGTCAAAATCGCAAAGATGAAAAAACAGTGTCTGCTTTAACTAAAACCACCCAAACATTTACAGGTTTTTATATTTTAATGTAGTATGCAAACAAAAATAAAAATAAGTTTGACAGACGGCGTCATGTTTTCCTGCAAAACATCCTGATGAACTTTTTAATTCATTTTTCCATAAATGATTGCAAGTTGTCCAGGCCCTGAGGCAGCAAAACTGCCCCAAATCATGATGCTCCCTCCACCATGTTTCACAGTGGGGATGAGGTGTTGATGTTGGTGAGCTTTTCCATTTTCCTCCACACACATGACATTGTGTGTTACTCACAAACAATTCAATTTTGGTTTCATCAGTCCACAAAATAGTTTGCCAAAACTTCTGTGAAGTGTCCAAATGCCTTTTTGCAAACATTAAACGAGCAACATAGTTTTTTTTATACAGCAGTGGCTTCCTCCGTGGAGTCCTCCAATGAACACCATTCTTGGCCATTGTTTTACATATAGTTGATGTATGCACAGAGATATTGGACTGTGCCAGTGATTTCTGTAAGTCTTTAGCCGACAGTCTAAGGTTCTTTTTTACCTCTCTGAGTATTCTGCGCTGAACTCTTGGCGTCATCTTCGGTGGATGGCCACTCCTTGGGAGAGAAGCAACAGTGCCAAACTCTCTCCATTTGTAGACAACTTCTTTGACTTTCGATTGATGAACATCCAGACTTTTAGAGATGGTTTTGTATCCTTTCCCAGCTTTATACAAATTAACAATCCTTGATCACAGACCGAGCCATGATGCACATCAGACAATGCTTCTCATCAAGACATTTCTTACCAGGTGTGTTTTATAGTGGGCAGGGCAGCTTTAAACCACTCATCAGTGATTGGGCACACACCCGACTTAAATTGTTCGGTAAAAATTGGTTTGAATTGCTCTTTAAGTCTCCATAGGAAGAAGGTTCACTTACTTATTTTTCCCTCTTCTGTCATTGTTTGCATGCTATCCTCATTAAAATATGAAAACCTATAAATGTTTGGGTTGGTTTTAGTTAAAGCAGACACAGGTTTTTCATCTGTGTGATTTTGACATAGATGAGATGATATTTTACGGTGATTTTATGCAGAAATGTGAGAAATTCCAAAAGGTTCAGATACATTTTCATACCACTGTACTGTTGACGTCAGTGCACGCGGACAGTCGGACAGAGCATTTAAACTTGTCTTGGTAAAAACTGGTTTCAATTGCTCTTTAAGTCTGCTGTATTTTCATCTGTGTGATTTTGACAAAGATCAGATCACATTTGATGGTGATTTTATGCAGAAATGTGAGAAATTCCAAAAGCTTCAGATATTTTTTCATACCACTGTATATCGCCTACTAAAATTTGTTACCGCAGCAGGCCTTCATAAATGCCCCAAAATTATCAGGAAATGTCCGAAAATCAATAAGAAATGACCTGTAATGCCTCAAAATGAATTAATTGCCTTGCATTTGCTGCCACTGACAGCCATAGACGTCCAATTGGACGTCTACTAGTGATACTCATTCCTATTCAAAGCAGAAGGATGAAAATAGCTTTCTTTTATTTTATAAGTTGTATTGTAGAATGACATCCTGACCTATATATCGACAATTGTTAACGCTAAAGCATTTATGGTGGTGTCTTGACTTCGAATGACATCGCGCCGCTCCTTCTGTCCACTACTGACATAACAAATTTGAGTTAATTTTGTAATTGCGTGTTTGCGCAAAGCCGCTGACGGCCTCTTCCCGTTGCCGCTGTTTATTGAACGTCACACGTAGCGTCTAAAGTTTCGCTCCCGGTGAGTCACGCTCATTAGAACCGCGAGCCGGAGCCAAGATCTCAAACAAAAGCATCAACAATTTGGTGGGGAAAAACTGAGCCCAGTGTTGGCTGAGTCACTTCTGGTGCATTAAGCGGGGGGAAAAAAAGGCTTTTGAGAGCAACACGTGTCAACCTAAAGCAACGGGGTGATTGGTTTTGTTGTTCGCGGAAGCTACATGATTCA
The DNA here is from genome assembly GCF_030265065.1 of Corythoichthys intestinalis. Taxonomy (NCBI): domain Eukaryota; kingdom Metazoa; phylum Chordata; class Actinopteri; order Syngnathiformes; family Syngnathidae; genus Corythoichthys; species Corythoichthys intestinalis. The sequence goes on along the minus strand of NC_080414.1, from coordinate 17,996,316 downwards.
GAGAATGTGTAAATATTAGCATCACAGCCCACACCGAGTCGATTCTTATCCGCAATTTTTTTGCCCAGTGGATGAATCATCTGGCGAGTTCTCTGTGAATATTTCCAAGAAAGTAAGGATGACATGTTTTGTTTCACGTTGGAATGAAGTAAATGTGGTGTTACCTTGATTTAAATGACGCTAATTTGGATTACAAACGACACGGCCCATGACGTGCGATCCGTTTAAACTACGAGTTTTATTGGATTGGAGGTCCTTGAGTGTCAGTACTAGTGAATGAGTGCATGTAAAACGTTTTATTTTATTTTTTAAGATAAAGATGATTTTCGATTTTCATGTAAATACAGAAAAGAGCACATGCCTTGTAAGCTTAGTATGGGCAGTGTTGTTAATAACGGCTTTAGAATATAACGGCGTTACGAACAGCGTTATTTTTTTCAGATGTGAGTAGTCTAATTAATTCTCTCATCTTGACAACGCCGTCACCGTTACTGAGGCGGCAAAGGTGTGCGTTACTACGCGTTACTATGTTGGTTGAATGACGCGAGAAAAGTCTGAGAGAGACGGACTCACGGAGACGAGAGAGCAGAGCAGGAGTCGGGAGAGGCAAGGGAGTTGTTACGCCATTGCAAACGCGATGCTCGGTGGCTCCAATAATACCTGACTGTAGCCGATAGCCTACAAACTACGCCCACATGATGCTACGGTAGATATCACATATATATAGAACTAGATGCAAATGACAGACACGGCGGCATTAACAACATGTATAAAGAACTAGATGTGTAAGTAAACAGCCGCCATCTTACAGCAGTAGACTTCTCAGGAAGGCTCTGTTGTAGAGAAACTTCCTAGCGAACCTAAGTAACTTTTTATCTAAGATGCTCCTAAATCGGAAAAATCTTGACTTAAATCTATCTTTAAAGGGATCCTCTATTTTTAAGACAAGTAATTCTTAAAAGATTAATGTTAGTATGAGTTATAATAATTTGATATTAAAACCTCTCATAATGTTTTTGTTTTAATTAAGTTTGTAAAATTATTTTAAGTGATAGGTCGCCATTCTTGTTACGTCGCAGTGCGTGACGTCACCAGTCCCGTTGCCGAAATTCCAGCGTGTCACTCGTTAGCTTTCCCAACATGTCGTCAATTCTACCCTTCTTATTTGAACCAGATCTGAAAAGTGAAGAGCAGGACAGCACTGTCGGTCGTTCACAAGACGAGCTTCAGGGGAAAATGCGTGCAGCAAATACCTGATAAGACAAAAGTTGGGCAAAACTGTTGATGCAAGAGAGTGCTGTTGGGAGCAAGAGTGTATGCTGTCCGGTTTTATTAGTGGATATTCAAGGTAAGCATATTGCGTTTTCAAACTTATCCCAATATAATTATGTAGATTGTTAGCATCCATAGCTGTCGTGTGCTTTACATACAGTACAGGCCAAAGAGCACACCTTGTGTAATCCATGTCTTGTACATTGTAACGCGTGGTAGCTAGGATACGTGTATAAAAGTACCAAAAAGGGGAGAAGCTTCCACTTATGCACATTTATTCACAAAAAATATTTCCACCTTGACCACTCTTCACTCGGGAGCTCAGCAGTACGCAAACACGCATTCCCTGACGAACTCCAACATTGTTATAAGGTCCACGTCAGAGTCACTGTCGTGCCATGGTGCTTTAATTATTTAGTATGATTTGGGGAAAACTCCCACGAAGAATAGTCAACAAAAAAGATAGCAATAATAATACAAATCCGCGTTTTTTTTACTCAGGAATTAGACCGATCCCATGGCAATGTCGCAGCCGCGATCAGGACGTCGATTCCACAAAAATTGACTGATCCGAAAAGCCGCTGTGGGACCGACGAATCAAAAAAAAAAAATGGAACGATCCGAAACCAATATTGCAGACGCGGTGGGACCGTCGGACCCAGAAAATAGACGGATCCCTTACTTGACTGAGGATCCAGGAAAAATGTTCGGGCGCCAGTTGTAACGCGTGGTGGGTAGGATGCGTGCATACAGGGACCAAAAAGGGGGAGAAGCTTCCACTTATGCACATTTATTCACTAAAAATAATAATTCCACCTTGACCATTCACTTCACTCCCCTTGTTTCCATTTGACTGGAAATTGCATCCAAAAGCAGCACATCGTGGCATTTTACTTCGCGAGTTTAGGCACCAATAAGCAATTGTTGAACACGCTACACATTTGGAAAGATCCCAATGACGTCTTCACTGCGAGCCCGCAAACCATGGCGCCAACTAACGGTCAAAATATGGACTAAATATTATAAAATATTGCCATTGATTTAACATTTTATGTGTTTCTAACAACATATTTTAGTACAAGAGAACAATTGTGGTTTATTAGAGCTTACATGTATTTAAGTTAGAGGATCACTTTAAATGATGAAAGTTTTAAAACTTACACATGTCGAAAGTAGACAGAAGGGAACTAATGCAATAACGGGAGCAATTTTAACAACTTTAACGGTTGATTCACAACATTAAATGACTTCCACACATAGCAAAGGTTACTATCTAGTTATCGCAATACCTCTGTGTCTATTTAAGTTAATGGTAAAGAACTGGGCAAGGGCCAGTTGTCCCAAAAACCCTTTAAACTTCACATTCTTTGACATGTGTTTTTTTTTTTTTTTTGAGAGAGGGAAAAAAAAAATCACCAGTTACTTTGCTAAGTAACTAATTACTCTTACATTCAGGTATCTGAGTTACTAATGCAATTACTTTTTGGGAGAAGTAATTTGGAACTGTAATTAATTACTTTTTTAAAGTAAGATTAACAACACTGAATATGAGACACGTACTTCTGTTTCTGAACATGGGACGATTCTGTTTTTCAATGGACAGTTGGCAACTCCAGCATCTGCTGGCTGTACGTGCTGCGGTCGCGACACCCTAGCAATGGTGGATGGGGTACTTCTGGTGGTTTTGCTCGGATTCGCCCATGCATTTGGGGGACATTCTTGGGTCGCCTCCTTTTCAAATCAACAGGAAGTGACCCGTAAATTCTCCCAAATCAACGGGAAATGACCAAACATCAACAAGAAATGACGTGAAATGCTCCAAAATGAACTCATTGCATGACATTGGCTGTCGATGAGGGCCATAGACGTCCAGTTCATTTGAACTGGGAGGGTGGACATTTGTTCATTCGCTGCCATCCCACATACTTAAAACTAGGGTTCCGATCATGTTTTTTTGCTCCCGATCCGATCCCGATCGTTTTAGTTTGAGTATCTGCCGATCCCGATATTTCCCGACCCAATTGCTTTTTTTGCTCCCGATTCAATTCCAATCTTCCCGATAATTTTTCCCGATCATATACATTTTGGCACTGCATTAAGAAAAAAATGAATAAAACTCGGACGAATATATACATTCAACATGCACTACATAAGTACTGTATTTGTTTATTATGACAATAAATCCTCAAGAGGGCATTTACATTATTAACATTCTCTCTGTGAGAGGGATCCACGGATAGAAAGACTTGTGACTTTGTATATTGTGACTAAATATTGCCATCTAGTGTATTTGTTGAGCTTTCAGTAAATGATACTGTAGCCATGCCCAAAGGTATGATGGGAAGTGGAACCATGACCGTGCGTAGTGCTACCAATTGATATATCTTCTCTGCGTTGGGAAATAACATAAGGTGCTAAGAAAAAGATCAATTGCCACCTTGCTTCCCCACATTGGTTCCCATGATATTTCTAATCGTAGGGAGAGGGATTGTAAGGCTTTAGCCAATTAAAAAAGGCTCTAAAGGCTGCCAAAATTCACTCTTCTCATTTTACGCTGCCTTTTATCTTTCTACATAGGTAAAACGGCGCCATTACAGATTGGGCGCGACAATGTGTGAGTGGGTCGTGCAGCGCATGCATTAATTGCGTTAAATAATTTTACCGCCGTTGTCGGGATAAATTTGATAACCCTACCTTAAGCCTAAACTAAAGACTCTGGATGAGTGTAACATATTATGTCTGGAAAGTTAAATACAATTAGAAAACGATTTAAAAAAATATGTATATATTTTAAAAAAAAGGCATGGCCAATATTTTATACTTTGAAAATGACGTGATCGGACCCAATCGATCGGGACATCTCAACTTAAAACGAATTGGACGTCTACCCGTGATAAACTCATTCTAATTCACAGCAGAGAGATGAAAATTGCTTGTTTTTCTGTTTAGAATGATTTCCTTACCCATGTATCGATACTTTTTATATCGCCATATCATGACATTATCGTTATCGTGAGCTTTGGACCCTCAGGTTCCCACACCTACATCCAATCCCATTTGATTGGGGGGCTGTGAACCACACAGTACTGCTTACAACACTCAAACTAAGGAAACTGACCAACAACCCTCCCACTGTTTTAACAACTTTAATGTTTTGTTTTTGTTCATAAATTAACTCATTGAAGGCGAAAGGCGGCGGCAATCAACTGATATACCGACTACTAAAATTGGGATTTTGCATGTGTACCCTCAGAGGTGGAGAAGGACTTAGCCAAGCTGGCGGAAGCGGGAAAGTCATGCAGTCGGAACAACCCGGTCCGGGGCAGTCTCCTTCGGAGCCTCCCTGACACGCTGCCCCTCGCCAGCTTCCTATGCGGGTCGCGCTCGCCAAGCGGCGGCCTCTCGGGCAAGGCGTGCGGCGCCGGTCTCCCCCCGATCAGTCCCAGCTCGGCGTCCCCGCGCCCGACCAGGGCTCGCGCCTTCAGCAACCCTGGCAGCAGGACGCACACGCCCGGGACGCCTAACAGCCTGCGCTCGGGCTTCTACGCTCACAAGGAGGCCGGCGGGTTCAGGAGGTCGCGGAGTCGGCCGGTCACGCCCACCGGGCAGCCCGTGTACACCCGGCGCTTGCTAACGCCGCCCGGGCTAAGCACCACCGACAGCCTGGGGGCCAGCCTGAGGGCTTATTTGTCCGAGGTATGACTGCATGTCTCTATTTAGGATTACGATTTATTAAGAATATATATAGATTTTATTCAATTAAGATTTTTTTTAAAATACTTCTTTAAATGTAACAAGTACCGTAGTTTTTCTTTAATTTTTAAAAATGTTTTTATTAAACTTTTACATTTTTGTTTAATTAAAAAAAAAAAAAAAAATCATAATTTTGTTTTAAAAAGGTAAATATTGTTTTGACCAAAGAAATTATTGAAGGTGGACTTTTATTCTTTCGTTTAAATTATTATTAAACTGAAATATCTATTTAGTTTAATTCCTAAAAACATTCATTCATCCAATTTTTGGGGGGATAATTATTATTACCTCATTGCCTGCCATTGACAACAATAGACCTCCAATTTGTTTAACTGGGAGTCTTGGCTGTGAATGCTCATCTTTCAGTGCTACTGACCATTCTCTGCCATCCTGTCCCAGTCAAAATGGATTGGACGTCTAGTGCCGTCATTGGAAGCCAATGAGTTATATAACCTTTTATTAAAATCTTTCCTATTGTCACAATACAAAATAAGGACAATCAAGCAAGACACCTTGCATGTGTCCTCCTGTCCAGGGAATGCTCTTGGAAGAGTTTGAGCACTCACGACACCAGGCTTGATGCCCGCGTTCAATTGGCGTCCACCTCACAGGGAATAAATATCACATATAGGCTTCGTGTGGGGTTTCCGTGGCGGGAACTAGTAGTCGGGCGGCAAGTCTCGGGAGTAAAAAAAAAAAAAAAAAAGGACAGTCTAATATTCCTTTCATGTAAAGCGGCGTGCCTAAGTATGAGAAGCTGTTTGAAGGTTTTACTGATGGTTGTTCACTCTTTGACAGTTAGCAGAGAGATTGAGCGCGACGCCCCGCTTGGCTTTTGTTCGGCCCACCTACCTACACATTGCAAAGACCTCAGACAAGCCTGAGCTTTTCTATTCTGAGTTATATATTCATTTGCTGCACGTTAGGGGTTTGCGTTGTCATCTAAAAAGGAGTATTAGCAGAACACCAAAGAGCAATAAACCAGGACAAATATAAACTTTAATAATACAGTGATCCCTCACTTATTGCTGATAATTGGGACCAGAACCGACTGCGTAAAGTGAAAAAAATGAAAAGTGTCACCACCCCGCTATTTTTAACTTTTGTGTGAATACTCTTTATATAATATCAATAAGTATACATAAAACCCTATAAATGCATATGCCTTCGTTACAACTAGAGCTGTCCCAAACGACTAATTTTCTCCCGATTAGTCAGCCGACTATTTTTACGATTAGTCGACTAATCTAATAATTAAAAAAAAAAAACTTTTTTTTTTTTTTTTTAAACTAATTTTGCAATGAATTTTCTGTTGACGCTTATCAATTCACAAAAACATTTTGGAACACTTAAATGATTTATTAAAGTACAAAAAAACACGTAAATAACAATAATAAATCACAAATAAGTTCAAATGCTGATAGAATTAACTAGTGCAAATGAATGGAATGTAAACAGATTCAGAACACTGACTTTGCCTTTCCAACATGATTCAAAACAATTCTTAAAAAACACCTAGCATGAATTTTATAGTATAGTACTATATATAATAGTATTATAATAATTATTCATTGCCAATCAGATTTTTCGTAAAGGGTGTCATTTTAAAGGTATTCTTAGTGTAGAATCTGAATCCTGAAGTGTGTGGGATTAATTCAAGAAATCGTTATTTATATGACGAACATGACATACTTTTATTTTGAAATGTTCACTGGAAGTAAGTTCGCTAAAAAGCTAACTTCAGCTACACTCCGCAAAAAAAACAAACAAACAAAAAAAAAACTTTTTGTCATTGCATGTAGTGTCAGTAATAGATTTTTTTTTTTTTTCATTTTTTTCGTTTGCAAATGCTGTTAACCTGCGATTTTTCATGTTTGAAGTGTCACCTTTTAACCGCAAGTTTGCTTTCACAAGACGACTGCCAATGTTTTATAGCAGGCTAAAGCAGGTTGCCTTTTTCCCCCTATTCACCTCAGTGTAGCAGTGCTAACGTTACAGTGTTTAATATAGATGTGTTTTCTTATTTTGTATGTCTGAACTTTAATTCTACAGCGTGTTGATAAGAGAAAGGAACTGGAGTCTCATATGCCATCAGCACGCACGCGCGCAGCGATAACAGACAGCCGTGAAAATTACCGCCTTCATTTTTATTTGCCGTGCGATAAATGGACTCATTGCATATCGCGACAGGCTTAGCAACTTCAATAAAACATGTCGTTAGTTAGTTAGATGGACTTACAAATTGGGTGACGGCGCTTTAGGTGTTTATTCACGGCAGACGTGCAGCCAAGCTTTGCATTGAAGAGACAGGAACAAGAGTGTACCCTCCTTTGTTTCTTTGAAATAAGTCAATGTTTTGGACACTCTGGTGCACTTTTTTGGCTTTGTGCTGCTTTCTCCGCTTGCATACAGAGCATCCGACATTCTGAACTTTCCACGCATACATTTTTATAACCCTTCATTAACCGTCGACGGATTTACGTCATCGATGACGTTGACTATGTCGACTAGTCGGGACAGCTCTAGTTACAACATTAAATAGTTTTAAACATGTAAATAAGTTGTTAATATAAACATACATAAAATAACGTTTAAATAATATTTTTTTAAAATACACACTGTACATTCATTCTCTCACTCTCATATGATACGTGTGTAAGTGTACATATAGATGTAGATAAAGTGTACATAAATTAGGGGTGTGACAATAAATTGAAAAAGTGATATATTGCGATACTTTGTAGCCCAACGGTATTGCTATTATATATATCGTTTTAAAACGGTCTCACAGTTAAAAAAAAGGAACCAACAGGTTGCTACCAAAATCTTCTATTAGAATAGCATCTACGTTAACTCACTGGCTGTCATTATTCATTTTGACTTCATCGGATGTCTAGCGCTGTCAGTCGCACTGAAACCATAGCGCATGTCTTGTGGGCACTGTTCATTTTAGGGCATATACTGGTTACCTCCTGTTGAGTTTAAGTCATTTCGTATTCATTTGGAGCAGTGCTGTTTTTGTCAACAATGACGATCACGAAAATATTTCGTTGACGAACAATTTTTTCATGACGACGTCACGGTGACGGGCTAAAAACGTGGCTTGGGAGACTAGAACATAACGAGACAAATGCCAGTAGTTGTCGAGACAAAAATAAGACATACTTTCTTTCATATGTTCACAAAGCGTGACATTTTCATATTGTAATTTGTGTTTGTGTCGTGTCACTCATTCATGTCACTCATTAGTTTAGGACGTGTCTAAAGCTAGGCTGCTATCCATCTTGCTTGTTTGGAAACACGGTAAGATTTGTTTTCTTTCTTTGGAAGAAAGAATATACAATATCCTTTAGAGGTCTGTGCTGAATCATAGACTTCACTATCAGTTGACGTAACATGGGGCTCGGGGCCGATCCATGGGAGGCCTATTTTCAAAACCTTAAAATTAAAATATTTTCAAAATCAAAGCCGCTAACGACCTAAAACCAAAACAGGCACCTTCCTTAGGCATATATGAGTCTCTGTGAGCAGCAACATGAAATAATTCAAAATCGTTCCCTAATAAAATCCTGATTAATAATTTTTCTATAAAAGTAATAAAACTTAAAATGGCTATAGCATTCTCAAATTTTACGCTAGATGCACACAAATCACCAAATGCAGAAATGATCACCTATATTTTCAGGATCAATAGCAATATTTAACATATACAGTATGTTTTTGCCCAAAATAGCAACTTAATTTTTTTTTTCATTTAGTGCAAGTTTTCAACAGCTAATAAATCACTCCATTTTCACATCAGAAACTTAATACTTGAGGAAAGCATCCAGAATCATTCTCAGAATATTTTACTCAACAAAAGCAAAATTCGCATTTATATACAATCACAATTTATTTAGGTTGAATTCCGCTATTGTGTGGGATAAAAAATCCAACATGGCGGCTGTCACAAAACAAAGAGCGTTTTAAGTTCAAAATTGTTATAAATAAATGTTTAAATAGCAAAATTTCTATACATATGAATGTAAAACAGTCTAGATTCTTGGTTAAAAGCAAAAACCGGGCAGTTATCGTTAATTTAATGTAAATATTTAAAGCTTAAGTTAGGCAAATTTTTTCCCATTCATTTAATTGTCTTCACAACGTTTCAAAGTGAATGCATGGTGCAAAAATATAATAATTACCTAGAATCCTCGACCAAATCACTCTTGAAACACTCCTGCCTGCTTGTATGCAGTAAAACATTCGTCCTATTCCCACCTAAATTCAGCGTTAGAACGCAGCGTGTTTCAGTTTATCACAGTGAAGGCCAACTCAACCGCTTTGGAGTGACACTGATGGTTTGGTAAACTTGTTAGCATGTTCTTTATGCTATAGTTATCTGAATAACGCTTAACAGCTATGTTACGATAACATACCGGCCACGTTTGAATTTCGTTGTTCATGCATCATGTAACATTATCATACTGTAAATTTATTCAGCATGTTGTTCTCTATTGTATTTTTATTTAAAATTGCCTTTCAAGATGACATATCTGTTCTATGTGTTGGATTTTATCAAGTAAATTTCCCCAAAAATGCGACTTATACTCCGGTGCAACTCAAATGTTTTTTTTCCCTCTTCATTGCGCATCAGGTGTGACTTACAGTCCGAAAAATACGGTACTGCTTTTCCTGCTGAGTTTGTATTATCATCACCAAGTTGGTGTTGTCCTTGTAGATGCTACAATATGTTATTTCAAAATTGTCGGAAACTAGGGTTGTTCCGATCATGTTTTTTTGCTCCCGATCGTTTTAGTTTGAGTATCTGCCGATCCCGATATTTCCCGATCCGATTGCTTTTTTTTGCTCCCGATTCAATTCCAGTCATTCCCGATAATTTTTCCCGAACATATACATTTTGGCAATGCATTAAGAAAAAAATGAATAAAACTCGGGCGAATAAAGTACATAAGTACTGTATTTGTTTATTATGACAATAAATCCTCAAGATGGCGTTTACATTATTAACATTCTTTCTGTGAGAGGGATCCACAAATAGAAAGACTTGTGACTTTGTATATTGTGAGTAAATATTGCCATTTAGTGTATTTGTTGAGCTTTCAGTAAATGATACTGTAGCCCTGCCCAAATGCATGATGGGAAGTGGAACCATGACTGTGCGTAGCTCTACCAATTGATATATCTTCTCTGCCTTGGGAAATAACATAAGGTGTTAAGAAAAAGATCAATTGCTACCTTGCTTTCCCACATTGCTTCCCATGATAATTCTAATCGTGGGAAGAGGGATTGTAAGGCTTTAGCCAATTAAAGAAAGGCTCAAAGGCTGCCATAATTCATTCTACTCATTTTACGCTGCCTTTTATATCTCTATATAGGTAATTACAGATTGAGCGCGACAATGCGTGAGTGGATCGTGCAGCGTATGCATTAATTGCGTTAAATAATTTAACGTGATACATTTAAAAAAAAAAAATTTAATTACCGCCGTTATCGGGATAAATTTGATAACCCTACCTTAAGCCTAAACTTAAGACTCTGGATGAGTGTAACATATTATGTCTGTAACGTTAAATACAATTAGAAAACGATTGAATAAAAAAAAAAAAAATATATATATATATATATATATATATTAGGGCTGTCAAACGATTAAAATTTTTAATCGAGTTAATTACAGCTTAAAAATTAATTAATCGTAATTAATCGCAATTCAAACCATCTATAAAATATGCCATATTTTTCTGTAAATTATATATATATTCTGTAAAATAAATTGTTGACATGGAAAGATAAGACACAAGATGGATATAAACATTCAACATACGGTACATAAGGACTGTAGTGGGCATTTCACTCTACTGTCATTTAAATCTGTCTGTGTTGTAGGGCTGCAGCTATCGAATATTTTAGTAATCAAGTAATCGACTGAAAATTCTATCGATTAATCGAGTAATCGGATAAAACAAATATATTTTTAGGTGAAGAGCAATTATAAATATACATGAGAAAACAAGACATTTCATCTCATTTTGAACCATTTTCAGTCAATCAATGTCTTTATTTTCGATGTATATTGTTGAAAACAGCCAACAATTGCATTTCAGATGTAACTAGAATTAAAAAAAAAAAAAAAAAAAAAAAAAAAAGACTAATTCACTGCTTTCACTCAAAAAACTTTAGATCTTATTACAAAAAAAAAATATATATATATCTTACCTAAAAATGCCGTTACGCTTGATAACACACATCACTTAAAAGTTTGGATTTTTCCTACGTCTTTCAATTGAATTTCTCTTTGTGTCAAGCCATTTTTAAGTTCTAGTTAAGTTTTAAGTTAGTCTAAACTGCAAGTCCTGATAGGATTTTGAGTTTTTGCAGTGTTCAAAATAAATGTATGATACAGGCTGTATTGGAGCACATTAGCACCAGTGCTACTTGGTGTTTTATCCAGCAATGACTACTGAGCTAAAATTGATAGTTAGCATGATTAAGTTTTTATTTTACACCCTCATCACGCCACAATGCTATGTTATGTTAAAGCCTGTATGTAAGACACGTTAGCCAAGCCTCGACAGTGGTCATAATTAATAGAAACCTAGCCCTCCGCAGGGCTAACGTTACTTCAGAACAGTAACGTTAATCTTATTTATTAGCGCTTAGCGCTCTACTGCTTTAAGATGGCGGCTGTTTACTAAAGCTGCCCAGACGCGGCCGAGTCTGTCATTTAGCATCTAGTTCAACATACATGTGATCTCTATGAGACGCATGAGACACTACCTGTACCAACGTAGCATCGTGCGGGCTAGTATTTAGCAACGTCGGCGTCGTTTGTGGCGGCTGTCGCTGCAGTAAGTCCCCCCCCCCCCCCCCCCTTTCCTCTCCGCACGTGACAGCGCGTTGTCCCGCATTAAAAGTAGTCCGAGCAAAACGTGATGCCTAGAGCTGTCAAAATAAACGATTACTCGAGGTGAATAAAATTACTCGGATCAGTTTTTAAACTCGAGTTACTCGAGTTGCTCGAGTACTCGTTTCAGCTCTACTGTGTTGTCCTCACTCCGAAGCATCTACTTTTTCCAAAGCTAGACAGCTAGTGAACGACGCCTTAATAATCAGATTTCTTCCTTTTTCATCTGATTTATTAATAAAATAGCCTCAAACCATTGTCCTCTTTAGACCGTCGTAAAACTACAAAAAAAAAGTACACAAGCATTGCATTAGCAACAACGTTAGCTTAGCACGCTATACAGGTTCACTCAACATAAACAAAAAGCGTCTCATACAAAAAATATAACATTTTGCTTACTAACATAATATGTACATTCTTTACAACAACCATACTTATGGACAAATCTTGTCCAAGGATCATATAAGCACAACATTACAACGTAGGCGTCAGCCCGAAACGTCGTGCAGCCATACTGAACTGGCAAGAAAACAATAAACCATGTCGCAAAGCGACCACAAGAGTTCGCTGTTAGACAGCACAAAAAGCCTTGCTGTAAAACTTACCAAAAGGCAGAATACTGTCTGAGCGGGACATGTGCGTTAATTGCGTCAAATATTTTAACGTGATTAATTAAAAAAAAATTAATTACCGCACGTTAACGCAATAATTTTGACAGCCCTAATATATATATTAAAAAAAGGCATGGCCGATATTTTTTTGCCGATTCCGATACTTTGAAAATGACGTGATCGGACCCGATGCTGATCAATCGGGACATCTCTATTGGAAACCTTTATTAATTTTTGGACTAAAACTCAAAATTTTGAGTAACTGTTGACTAAACTAGGCAAAATTTGTATGAGATTTCGTCGACTAACACATTTGGAAATTGCTAAAATATGACTAGGACTAATGACTATTTTTGTCCAAAAGACTACGACTAAAACAAAAATTAAAAGAACTGCCAGAAACAATACTGATATAGAGACATTCTCGAGTCACTTCCTTTTCAGTAACCCAAAATCAAAAGGAAGTGATCTGTAAATGCCCCCAAATTAACAAGAAATGACCCGTAAATGGCCCAAAAGGAAGAGAAAGTGACCAAAAATCAACAGGAAATGACCTGAAATGCAACAAAATGAATTCATTGCCTGGTGTTGGCTGCCATTGACAACCATAGACGTCCAATCCGTTTGAAGTGGGAGGGTGGCAGCGAATGAACGTTCGTTCATTCGCTGCCACCCTCCCACTTCATACGGATCGGACGTCTACTAGTGATAAACTCACAGCAAAAGAATGAAAAGAGCTTGTTTTTTCTGTTTATTTGAATTATTTAGAAGTTTTTATGAGTGTGTTTTTTACTGATTAATATTTTTGTCCTTGATGCACTCGTTTCAGGATGAGTTTTACCAGCAGTTGCAGGCCATCCGGCAGCCTTGGCACATCCCCAGCGACACGGAGAGCGACATCATGGAGCCTCCCGAGCAGGACAAAAGTGAGCGACCTTTCCTTGTCCTTTCCTTATGACGCGAACTTCCAAATGAAGCGTCCCAAGCTTTCGCTGACGTTACCATCGAAGAATTCCCGTGCGATAAACGTTCGACCGCCATCGTCGTGGAAACATAACTCTTATCTTACATAATGACAACAACGCCAGCGATGGGGACCCACGATGAATGAATCATAAGCTGACGAAAAAGCATTTTGCGGTCATCTGATTTGCGTGCGTGTATGTGGACATGGAAAATTCATGAGTGGTTATATTATAGTCAAAATTTAAGATATTGACAAACAAACAGTGAGTGAATAATCAAAGACTTTTGTTTCTCATGGAGTGGCGCCTTCCGCGCTGAGTTTGTAATCCATTCTGTTATAACTCAAAACATTTATCCCATTAAAAAGAATGAACATGTCTTTTATCCAACCCAGCCTTGTTCAGAAACCAGTCCATTAACCGGGAAAAAGGGAAGTACTGTAAACCGTACAATACTGTACCATGCTTGGAACCTTTCTCAAAAATCATGTTACTAGTAACATCCCTAGTTGACTAGATTTTTAAAATAATGTTGAGCGCAGTTAGGCCGTGTACAAGGTTGTTGAAGACAAGTTTTCATGCTCTGTCCAACTGTCCGCTTGTACTGACGTCAACAGTACAGTGGTATGAAAAAGTATCTGAACCTTTTGGAATTTCTCACATTTCAGCATAAAATCACCATCAAATGTGATCTGATCTTTGTCAAAATCACACAGATGAAAAAACAATGTCTGCTTTAACTAAAACAACCCAAACATTTATAGGTTTCCATATTTTAATGAGGATAGCATGCAAACAATGACAGAAGAGGGAAAAATAAGTAAATGAACCCTTTGCCTACGGAGAATTAATTATTTTTACTTAATTATTTTGTGGACTCATGAAACCAAAGTTGAATTGTTTGGGAGTAACACACAATGTCATGTGTGGAGGAAAAATGGAACAGCTCATCAACATCAACACCTCATCCCCACCGTGAAGCGTGGTGGAAGGAGCATCATGATTTGGGGCTGTTTTGCTACCTCAGGGCCTGGAAAACTTGCAATCATTAATGGAAGAATGAATTCAAAAGTTTATGACTATGTTTTGCAGGAAAACCTGAGGCTGTCTGTTAGACAGTTGTAGCTAAAAAAAGGATGGATGCTGCAACAAGACAATGATCCAAAACACAGAAATAAATGAACTTCAGAATGGTTTCAGAACAACAAAATACACGGAGTGGCCAAGTCAAAGTCCAGACTTGAACCCCATTGAGATGCTGTGGCATGACTTACAGACAGCGATTCATGCCAGACCATCCCAGGAATCTGACTGAAGTACAGCAGTTTTGTAGAGAAGAAAGGGCCAAGATTAGTCTTGATCAATGTCCCAGACTGATCTGCAGCTACAAGAAGCGTCTGGTTGAAGTTATTGCTGCCCAAGGGGGGCCACAAAATATTAAATGTCATGGTTCACTTACTTATTTTAACCCCCTTCTGTCATTGTTTGCATACGATCCTCATTAAAATGAAATGTTTGGGTGGTTTTAGTTAAAGCAGACATTGTTTTTTCATCTGTGTGATTTTAACAAAGATCAGATCACATTTGATGGTGATTTTATGCAGAAATGTGAGAAATTCCAAATGGTTCAGATACGTTTTCATACCACTGTAAGTCTGCTAGCAACGAGCTAGCAGACTGAATGCGGTTGTTTTAGGGGCTGGTACACATTCAATCCATTCAAATTCATTAAAAAAATACTTCTCCAAAATGAACATTCATTCGCCCACTCCCAGTCAAAATGGATTGGTTGTCTAATCCCGTCGGTGGGGTTGGTTGTGCGTCCCCTCTTGCCATTCCTGAGGGCCAGTTGATGGGTGCACGGGTGGCCCAGGGGACCACCCTGGATCCCGACGGGGTGACAATGGCTCCTTTGCTGGGCTGCGGGAGGAGGGATGGGCTGCGCGGAACACCAATCAATCAAAAAATACGTTTTCTTAAAAAAAATACAGATTTTCAAAAAGAAAAATCACTTCAATCAAAAAAAGAAAATTTTCAATAATAGAAAAAAGTTTTTGAATGCGAAAAAATATTTGAGATTGAAAAATTTGCATTTGAACACTTAATTTTTCATTGAAAAAGTTTTCTTTGATTGAAGCAATCCTTTTTTGTGTTTGGGCCATATTATGATTAGGACATTTGTGACTAAATCATTCAATCCCCCCAAAAAGTTGCTTCAATCAAAAAAAAAAAAAATATTTTCAATCAAAGAAAAAAATTATTTTTTAAAATATTTTTTCTCTAATATATATATATATATATATATATATATATATATATATATATATATATATATATATTAATTATATGCAACGCAAATGACTGCCTAAGGTGCTCGAAAAATAATTTCGACCCATTATAAAAATGTTTTTTTGTTCATTTCATTCATTTTTGTTGCAATTTTATTGCTTTACAACTTTTGTATATACTGTATATAGGAAAGTCAATTACATGCAATGACGCTTTTCGGCCACCAGAGGGTCCTGACCCCCCCCCCCCCCCCCCTTAAAATCTGCTTATGCTGTAAATGCCCTAAAATGAACAGCGAGTGACCTGTGAATGCCCTGAAAATCGGACAGAATGACTGTGAATGCTCTGGTTTTGAATGAACGAACGTTCCCAGTCTAAATGGATTGGGTGTCGTGCGCCGTCAATGCAGCCTAAGAGCTAACCGAGACACTATTATGGGGGGTCATTATGGTAGCAACTTGTTCGTTCATTTTTCTTTTGGACATTGACACCTTTTTAAAACGATATCTCGATTCTTGGCAGGAGCATATCGATAACCTTTTGGGATACAAAGTATCACGATATATCACCATTTCGATATTTTGTCACAGCCCTACTGTATATGCGACTAAAAACAAACAAACAGAAAAAAAACGACTGAAGACAAAATGGCGGATAAGAATCTGGCGTCATAAAAATTAAATCGAGTACGTCATAACCTGGGGACTACCTGTACTTGTATGTGGATTGTTATTTTTGTCTTTTTGTTTTAGTCGTGTCAGCGTTTTTTACTTTAAATCTGTTGCTTAAGAGGTTAACTCCGTAAAACACACACTAATTAGCATTAGCAGTGAGCTAGCAGACTTAAAGTTTTTTTTTTGTTTTTTTGTATGACTTTTTTCACATGCTTTCCTTTTATTTTTTTAGGCGCCAGCAAGAGATTCCTCTTTTCAGGTAAGAATTTTTTCTTCGCCATGTCGAAATATTGGCCGCCGGTCGTCACAGGAGCCCGACTGTCTGCGCGTGACCTCACTCCTTGAACGCGTTAGTCAAATAAGCGCACGGAAGCCGCCCAAGTCGTTTCATTCAATTATCCTGGCGAGTTAAAGCGCGGGCCTTCGCCCAGTTCCATGAAGTCACGCGTGCGCGGCACTAAGAGCTTGCAGACAGAGCGTGGTCACCCGCGATCGGCCCGCTTTGCGGGTTCTGTCTGCGGTTCTTCTCTCGAGGTGCCGCTCTTATGAGTTATGATCAGAGTTCTGATTTTTGCCTTCTCTCTGGCATTTTCAGGCCTATGAAGACAAGCGGCGTCCCCGGTCCGACAATTATGCAAGCCGCCGGACATTTTAAACAAATTGCGTTATTTTTCTAAAGCCCTATGAATGAGATTGTATATGTTTGTTTTCCACCAATATTTCATAGACTGTTATGATATGATATTTTTATTTTTGGTTTGCTCTTCCGCATGCTATGGGACGCCACGCATGGGTGCACTTTGTGGTTTGACAACCTCTTTCCAAGGCGGCCACAGATACGACTTATTTTCCGCCATAGTGGCAAACCAAAGGGGTTACAAGGCGGCCATGTTAGTAGGGGCAACGTTCCAATGACACCAAGTCGTAACTTGCTCATTTCGCCAACGATTTTCTTGGTTTACATTTTACCCATGGCAAAATGTGTCTTAGGCGGCCATGTTAGTAGGGGCAATGTTCCAATGGCACCAAGTCGTAACTTGCTCATTTCTCAAATGATTTTCTTAGTTTACATTTTACCCAATGGCAAGATGTGTCTTAGGCGGTCATGTTGGTAGAGGCAATGTTCCAATGACACCAAGTCGTAACTTGCTCATTTCGCAAACAATTTTCTTGGTTTACAAATTACCCGATGGCAAAATGTGTTTTAGGCGGCCATTTTGGTAGGAGCAACGTTCCAATGACACCAAGTCGTAACTTTCTATTTTTCACAAACGATTTTCTTAGTTTACATTATACCCAATGGCAAAATGTGTCTTAGGCGGCTATGTTGGTATGGGCAACGTTCCAATGACACCGAATGGTAACTTGTTCATTTCGCAAACAATTTTCTTGGTTTACAAATTACCCGATGGCAAAATGTGTCTTAGGCAGCCATGTTGGTAGGGCAACGTTCCATTGACACCAAGACGTAACTTGCTCATTTCGCAACCAATAATGAGGTTGACTTTATTTTCTCCTGGCAAAACATGTTCTAAGCGGCCGTGTTTGAAGGGGATACAAGTCGTAACTTGTTCATTTCGCAACCGATTTTCGTCAGCTTGACTTTTTTCCAAATGCCAAAACGCCAATGGCTTTGAGAAACGTTTGGTGTGCATTGGCATCACTCAAATGATCTCGACGCGCCCTGAAAGAGGTTTTCAAACGTGTTGTGGATGAAACAAAAGGAATGCCCGTATGTTAATAAAAGGATTTGGTGCTCATCACTTGGCTGCACGATTCTTTTGTTAGTGGTACAATCACTCACTGCCTCACAGAAGGTGATACAAAATGTGTATGTGTGCGAGAAAGAGAGAAAAGTAAGGTTATACTAGTGCTGTTAAAGCGGAAGTTTTAACTCAGTAGATTTAGGGGCCGTTTACATTGTGACGGTGCGACACCAAGACGCAGAGATTGTGTTGCGGAATGACCATGGCTTTACACGGTGACTGCAAAAATGCAAGGCGAAGATGCAAACTTTCTATTCCGGCCTCCAAAGAGGAACGATTCAATTGCGGGGATTGGTCAACAACCATATGAATGGGACGCTCTTGCTCGGATGACGTTAGCACTCTTATACATCACTTTGGGCATGTGCAGTCGCTGCTACTAAACATTAAAAACAGCAAACATGGTGGAAAGTCAGCTTGAATTTACTGTTTTTATATTAATCAAATTTATTTTTTGTTCGTGTTTTTGTGCCGTTTGAAGCAAAAGAAAAAAACGCGTGGACTCCATTGGTTCGAGTGGGCGAGTATGTTGTCTCCCGGGCTGAGAAGGTTGTTATCAAGGAAGTGCATCATTGGTTGTCGACTTGTAAAACTGCACTGCACCCTAGGGCCTGGCATGTGTACTACATCATTTTCACATGGAATTGCGGCATTGTTCGAATGAAGACGGAACCAAGTGGTACCTCGAAATACGATCGCTTCGACACACGATCTTTTCGACATTCAACGTAAAATTTCACTCGCCATTTTTTTCTGCATCCGACGACATCCTCGAAATACGACGATTTATGACAGCCTGGCAGTTTCTTTGTTTTCCCACAAGACGGACGCACGTAGGGTTGTTCCGATCATGTTTTTTTGCTCCTGATCCGATCGTTTTAGTTTGAGTATCTGCCGATCCCGATATTTCCCGATCCGATTGCTTTTTTTTTTTTTGCTCCCGATTCAATTCTAATCATTCCCGATAATTTTTCCCGATCATATACATTTTGGCAATGCATTAAGAAAAAAATGAATAAAACTCAGACGAATATATACATTCAACATACAGTACATAAGTACTGTATTTGTTTATTATGAAAATAAATCCTCAAGATGGCATTTACATCATTAACATTCTTTCTGTGAGAGGGATCCACGGATAGAAAGACTTGTGAATTTGTATATTGTGACTAAATATTGCCATCTAGTGTATTTGTTGAGCTTTCAGTAAATGATACTGCAGCCATTCAACCCAAATGCATGATGGGAAGTGGACCCATGACTGTGCGTAGTGCTACCAATGGATATATCTTCTCTGCGTTGGGAAATAACATAAGGTGTTAAGAAAAAGATCAATTGCAACCTTGCTTCCCCACATTGCTCCCCATGATATTTCTACTCGTAGAGAGAGGGATTGTAAGTTTTTAGCCTATTAAAAAAAAGGCTCCAAAGGCTGCCAAAATGCACTCTACTCATTTTTCGCTGCCTTTTATCTCTCTAAATGGGTAAAACGGCGCCATTACAGATTGAGCGCGTCAATGCGTGAGTTGGTCGTGCAACGCATGCATTAATTGTGTTAAATGTTTAACGTGATACTCTTTAAAAAATTTAATTACCGCCGTTATCGGTACCTTAAGTCTTAACTAAAGACTCTGGATGAGTGTAACATATTATGTCTGTAACGTTAAATACATTTAAAAAAACGATTTAATTGAAATAAAAATAAAAAAATTTAAAAAAGGCATGGCCGATAATTTTTTTGCCGATTCCTATACTTTGAAAATGACGTGATCGGACCCGATCAATCGGCATCCCGACATCTCTAGACGCACAGCGGATTTTCTTGTGAGACAAATCAACATGGGTTCCAACAGTGTTAAGTGGTGAAAAAAAGTTCAGGCATACCATTGAAATGAACATAGAAATGATAGGAAAATATGAGGGTGTTGTCCGCGTCTGTCAACTGGCTCGACAATATGGCCGTAGAATGTCTACGATCTCGGCGGTCCTCCTCCGTTCGCCAGTCTATAAGTTAAGGTGACAATAATTATTGTAACAACGCCAAAGAAAATCACCTGCTTCGTCAGGTTTTTAATCATTTATTTCAGAACTTGCGCAACACAACATGCCTACTGTCCCCCGCAGCTGATGCCCAACAACATAACACGAAAAGTGAAAGTAAAAACTAATACACTCTCTCACTCTGTTGTCATCCATGCAGTTTGGAGTTTAGGTACTCCACGCAAAATACATCCGCCGCATTAGAACCCGATTCGTTACATTATTACAGGTATGATCATTAATATTATTATATTATTATTCTGATTTTTAGTCATAATTAAATTGTGTTATGGTCAGATGAAACCAAAATAGAACATTTTGGTAGAAACACAGGTTCTCTTGTTTGGAGGAAAAAGAATACTGAATTGCACCATACCCGCTGTGAAGCATGGGGGTGGAAACATCATGCTTTGGGGCTGTTTTTCTGCAAAGGGACCAGGCTGACTGATCTGTGTAAAGCAGTGCTTCTCAATTATTTTCTGTCACGCCCCCCCAAGGAAGAAGAAAAATGTTTCGTGCCCCCCCCCCCCCCAAACTCTCTGCCGCCACTGTAAATAGTATCATTTGTCTATAAAATTACTATTATAAATACGCATCTGCCTAACATTGTGTCCTTTTTTTCTAATAAAGAAAAAAAGTAACATAGATCAACTTATAATAAAGTATAACTTTATTAACATTGTTTTGTTTGTAACAGAGAAGACTTAACGTGCATCAATTTGCCTGAATTAAAAAAAAAAAAATCACATCCAAACTAAAAAATACACTCAAGGTACATTTTTGACCATTTGATACAGAAAAATAAAATGTAATAAAATCAGTAAATAATAACAAATTAAAATTGATTAGAAACATTCACTCATGAGGACAATGTGCCAAAAAATTTGACCGAAAAAACAAATCTGAATAAAAGAGAAAAAAAAAAGTGTCCTTGGACAGGAGAGTTTTTATTTTTGCTGCTCACAGTATTTTCCTCCTTTGCAATGGTGTGGAGTTATTTTGCAATTAGCATGCTAACAATGCTCACTGGTTTACTGATATAACACTGACAAAGCAGGACGATTGTTGGCAATATTCGGCACGTTTTCACTGAAAAAATCAAGCGGCTTAACAATGAGATTGGGGTCTAATGTCTTTAAGTGGCGTCTTAATTGATTTGGCTTCTGGCTGTCTGCTATAATTATTTTTAGACACAGTAAACAGTGGTCTTTCATCATCACCCACTGTATTAAAAGTCAAAGCTAAAAGGCAAACGGCACGAAAAAAGCGCATTCACGACGGCCGAGGTAGAACCGTAGGTGAGGGCGGTTGTCGTGACGATCCCAAGCCGAAAATGGCACTTCTCGGGCGGCGACGTGAGAACCGGACAATACAGTGAGTCGCTGCATGAGTGAGTCCGGTCGGAAAACGGCTTTCGGAAACGGCGGTGGCACACTGCTCTTCATATCTGTTGTCTGTGTGTGCTGAGTGCTCTTCCTTAGTTCAAAAATACTGCGCGCACTCTGAAAATGAGAGCGCCACTGCCACCTACTGAGTGGATGTGCAAGTACACTTTATTCCAGTACGGCAAAAAAAAAAAAAAAAACATGTTCCCCGAGGTCACATGCGCCCCCCCTGGCATCGCTCTGCGCCCCCCCAGGGGGGCGCGCCCCACTATTTGAGAAGTACTGGTGTAAAGCAAAGAATGAATGGGGCCATGTATCGAGAGATTTTGAGTGAAAATCTCCTTCCATCAGCAAGGGCATTGAAGATGAGACGTGGCTGGGTCTTTCAGCATGACAATGATCCCAAACACACAGCCAGGGCAACAAAGGAGTGGCTTCGTAAGAAGATTTTCAAGGTTCTGGAGTGGCCTAGCCAGTCTCCAGGTCTCAACCCCTTAGAAAATCTGCTGAGGGAGTTGAAAGTCTGTGTTGCCCAACGACAGCCCCAAAACATCACTGCTTTAGAGGATATCTGCATGGAGAAATGGGCCAAAATACCAGCAACAGTGTGTGAAAAGCTTTTGAATAGTTAGAGAAAACGTTTGGCCTCCGTTATTGCCAACAAAGGGTACATAACAAAGTATTGAGATGAACTTTTGGTATTGACCAAATACTTATTTTCCACCATGATTTGAAAATAAGTTCTTTAAAAATCAAACAATGTGATTTTCTGTTTTTTTTTTTTTTCCACATTCTGTCTCTCATGGTTGAGGTTCAACCATGTTGACAATTACAGGCCTCTCTAATGTTTTCAAGTGGGAGAACTTGCACAATTAGTGGTTGACTAAATACTTATTTGCCCCACTGTATGTCAAACAATTATATTGATACACTAGTGCTGCCACAAATTATTATGTCGATATTATCTTTTCATATTAAGCTGATTAACCCCTTCAGACCTGCATTTTTTGTACTGGGCAAAAAAAAAACCCTTTTTTTTTTACCCGACTCAAATGCCAGAACATAGTGCAATTTTTTGGTCGGGGATATTTCATGCTTTTGTTGGTTACTTTTAATGTTAATGTTACATTGTTTTTGATGAGAAATGAGCACTTACGTTTAGGGATGGGAATTGATAGGATTTTTACGATTCCGATTCCATTATCGATATTGCTTAACGATTCGATTCTTTATCGATTCTCTTATCGATTCTAATTTGGGGAAAAAGAACAACAAACGTTTTGATTGGCATCGAGTTTGTTTAATCAGAACTCACAACCTTACAAACTCACAACAAGATCAAAAGAGGCCCAAAGCCTCAATGTTAACTGTGGCAATAAGTGGCAAATACACAAGAATGTGTAACATTTTACTGAAACATTTATCTCATAGAAATAAAAAATATTGGTATATATTGGGAGATAGGTTGTTGTTCTGCGTTTGGCAATATGTGTTAAAGCAGGGGTCCCCAAACTTTTTCCTGTGAGGGCCACATAACTTTTCCCCTTCTCTGATGAGGGGCCGGGGTCAGTTTGTAACAAAAAAAGTGTGACGATTGCAGAAGTGCATAAATGTAAAAAATTATTGTTTTTCAGAAAGCCACAATCAAATAACCCTTTCTGGATTCTTCACGGAATGAAAGTAAATAAAATAAAAATAATAATATAATAATAATAATTAATAATAAAAACACTATTAATTAAATAGATAATAACCAAATAACCCGCTCTGAATTCTTCAAGGAAAAAGGCCAGGAAATAAATAACACGATTGAGAAAAAAAAGAAATTCAAAATGGCCGGACCAAATGTGGAGGCGGGCCGTATTTGGGCCGCGGGCCGCAGTTTGGGCACCCGAAGAAATGCCGCATCCAAGCGAGTGAGCGTGCGAAGTGAGAGAGGAAAACACTTCTACGAGCCTACGTTCTTTGTTAATGTTAATATCTACAGAGGCAACGCCTGTATGTATAATCTTTTGTGTTGTTGTTGTTGTGTTTCCACTCGCGATCGGACACTTAAATCCAGTTGTGTAGTGGTTTGAACGATGTGCTAATGCTAGCGAACGAATGCTAACCATACTGTTATTAGCAGCTAATCATCGCTGATTTACGTTGATGCAAACCTGTTTGTTATTGGGGACGAAATTGATTTGTTTCATTTCTATTCTTAGTTTCACTCTTCAAGTGATGGTTGAATAAAGTCAGCAAATTATACCAACGTCTTCTGTATCGTCATTTCGGAGTTTAGCTAGCTGTGTAGCTGTCTCGGTGAGGACAGTGCAGTCTATTCCCTCCCGATGCAGTTATCTCCACCTTGCAATGACTGCAAGTCGCTTTGTTGTAATTTTTCCTCGTGAAGTGAAGACACACTTTCGAGCGTTTGAACCTACGTGCTGTCATTGTTATGTTTATGGCTGCAATGCTCGTGCTTACCCGTCGTAACCTTTCATTTTCACACTCTTTCCTGGTGTAGTCCAACTTTGGAGCGAGTGGTTCTTGGCGCCATGCTAGTTTGATGCGTCTGGACAACAAGACACGTCACAACGCAATACGCGTCTTTAGGACTCGTTAAAGGGATCGTTAAGGCTTTTTCATTGTGATGTCGAGGCCTCGAAACACTTGGAACCGGTTCCGAATTGGAATCGGATTTCGATTCCCATCCCTACTTACGTTTGCCTTTTGAAGTTGCGTTTTGTCATTCAATTTTTGCCAAAAATTGCAAAGAGGGCGTGCTAAACCTCATGATTTGATTTCGATGGTGAAGGTTTCGTCCAATCATCTCCCAGAAGTGGCAATAGAAACTAAATTTAGTGAATTATTAATTTATTTATTGATTTAGATTAGATTTTCACGTCATGTCCTTCAGCAGCATGCTCAGGTCTGAAGGGGTTAGCAAGCGAATATTTACTGTCTTTTCAAATTTCTTCTGTTTTCTTAATTTAAAAAAAGCATAAAAAGTGAACATTATATATTATTTGCAATATTTTTGTTTTTACTTAAAAAAACAACATTTAGATGAAAAATATTCTTAACATTTATTTGATAAACAATTAGCTGTTGATCAGTCGTTTAATCGTGGTTTCCACAAAAAATTATTTTAATATTAAAAATGAATACCGTAATAAGAATTTTTTTTTTTTTTTTAACTGAAAAACAACAGCATAAAAAGTATTTTTTTTTCTTAACGTTTTATAAACAATTAGCTGTTGATCAGTCGATTAATTGTGGTTGCTACAAATAATTATTTTAGGATTAAAAATTACAAAGAAATACGAATATTATTTTTTTCTATTTTTTGTTTTTAAGCTGCGTATGTGAATTTGCTGACTTTTTTTTGTTTTTTTTACTTAAAAAATACTAAAGATACACGATAATATCGGTCACCGATAATTATCGGCCGATAATGGCAATTATGACGTCACACAGATAATCCAGATAATAAAAAAATTCAACCGATAATGCAATCCGCTAATTATATACTTGATTTAGCCTCCAAATGTGCGCAACCGAAGAATTCAGCACGCCGCCTCCTCAACCCCTCCCCTCTCTGAAGCCCCTGAGGGAGGAGGGGTTGAGGAGGCGGAGTTACACGACAAGAAGTAGTTGAATATTATGGCGGCTGTTACTAAAAAAAAAAAAAACGACGCTCTCGCCATCTGCGAAACATGTACCGTAGAAGTTCCACGAGGCAGAAAGAAAGCGTCCTCATTCAAAACCACTAACCCAGCAGACATTTAAAACTGCATCACAAAGATTTTTGGAACGAATACGAGGCTGCTGCTAGCGGGAATGCTAAAGCTATTGTAAACACTAACTAAGTTAAACTACAGGGCTTGTGACAATACTGAGTCGGGCTGTTTGGGAATGTAGCCTAAGACGGGTGGTAAATTCGCATGTAAGGCTAAACACCGGCACGACTGGAGACCGATAGTCGGCAAGTAGCCGTCTACCGATGGAGCCCGCCGCTCTGGCCGGTCCGGCAGGCCGCCGCCGCCTTGCGACCTCCGGTGAACACCCCGGTTTCTCGAGCGTTCTCCCACGGCGTGCGAGCAGAGCCAGGACCCGAATACGCCGCGGCAAACCGGCCGGTGTTGTGCCGAAAAATAGCCGCCTCGCGTGAAATGTCCCACCTGACGGGAACGCTCATTTATAACGCTTTATTGAGGTGAAAACATCAAATGTTTTCATGGACGCATTACAGCAATGGATTTAGGACTGTGTAAATCAGTTTTAAATAAATAAATTAGACAAAATACTAGTGCTTTATTTTAGTAACAAATCGTGGACTGGGCCACATAACCCATCTTTGAACAGAAATGTATTAGTCTACAGGTTTTCACGACCATATCTCAATGACAATCACACATGTATGACATTTATTAGTTCAAGCAGGGTAAAATAATACATATATTCACGGTACAAGAAAGTCGTTTCCAAGTCCATCGATTGGTAAGAAAAAGCTGTACGAGTGACGTGTGGGCGCTCAATAATAAAATAAATAAACAAATAAATCAAATAAACGCTCAATGAAGCGTTATAAATAAGCGTTCCCGTCAGGAGGGACATTTCACGCGGGGGGCGGCTATTTTTCGGCACAACAATCATGACGGCACAGTGGTTAGATGATAATTTAAACATGGAGAAAACTAAGTCAGCCAGTCAATAATGCATTCAGTATGTAAAATGACGAGCGGTCAGATGACTTTGTAACGCTGCCTTTATTTTCGGCTTAACAAAACTCAGGCACAAAACAACACGCACGTGGATGCGAGCTCCAACTCCGTCCAAATAGTATTGCCGTGTAGCAGTTTAGCTGCTGTAAAGCAAATGTCGTAAAAGCCGCAAATGTAAACAAAGTGCTGCAGAATGGGTACGTGACATCTCGCTCTTTTGAGTTAATCATTTTCACAGTGTGCAACAAAGCATATAACATTAGCAATCACTTTTCAAATTATTTAACTTATTTCTCTGCTCAATTACAGTCACAGTAGATAATCAAATTCTTAAATCAATATTCTGTAGCCACAAATATTATTCAAAATCTTTCCTTCTTCCAAGTTTTTTTTTTTTTCTTTTTTTTTTGTTTTTTTAGGATTAAGTATAATGTTTTGCTTAAAACAAGGCTGTTAAGATTATTTTCAGCTAGCTATTTTTCTTCCAAGAAATACACTTGAAGCGATGGCAGATAATTTCACTTATTGCCAATAGATTTACACTTAAAACTGACTAGTTTTAAGGAGGTGTGTTTTGCAGTGTATTAATTTTATATATGTTAGGAATGGCTTACTTTTAAAGGCATTTTTGTGCAACTTAGGTATTTACTCTGTAAGTAATTGTTGCCAAAGGTTTACCATTACACAATGTCAGACAATCTGTCATTATTTAGATGTTTGAATTGACGACTTGTTCATATTTTATGTTGAAAAAAAAAGCAATAAATTATATTTTTGCACAGTAATATTTTCTTTTGTGTATACTTTAAAATTTTACATAAATCTTTTAATAGAATTATCGGCTTGACATTATCGGTTATCGGTTGGAATGAGGAGGAAATTATCGGTTATCGGCATCGGTTGAAAAATGTATTATCGTGCATCACTAAAAAATACTGTACAAAAAATGTAGATTAAAAATATTTATTTGATGAACAAATTTTTAAGTCTATTAGTCGTGGTTGCGCACAAATAATTATTTAGATATCTGAAATTACAAAATAAGAGAATATTTTAAAAATATTTTTAAATTAAAAATATAATTTCCCATAATAGAACAGATTTTTCATCATCAAAGTGAAGATGTTTTCTTTTACTCAGCAAAAATTTGCATTGATAGTATTCTTAATATTTATTTTGTCAATTTATTGCTGCATGCCCTAATATGTTTTTTTTTTTTGTTTTTTTCATCATACCACCATCTGGTAGGTGAAAACAGGTCAAGTGCATCCTTCATCTCTAAATGAATGTCAATATCTGCCTCAAACACTCTTTCACGAAACATATCAAACCACAAGTGAGCCTTTTTCACTGCCGCATCATCTGGCGGGTTGTCACGGAGCCCCGGCGGTGCCTTAATCTGGCCCGAAACGTCTTTTCAACCTTCACATTCCGCATTAGCAGCGCACCACAAATCCGTACGCCGCGCGTCCACAAATCAACCGTTTATACTCGGGTTATTTTCTCCCGGTTCATATTTCTCCGCCGCTCGGCCGTTTGTTATGTCAACAAGACGAAAATCAAAGTGTACGGAAGATCTGGCGGGAGATGAAGACTTGGGTTCCCGCCGCAAATGTCAATCAAATCTGCTTTATCGCCATCTGCTCGCGTTTGCGATTCCGTGCTCATGTCGTTTTTACAGCAGTTGACTCTTTCGAATATGCTTATCACTTGTAGACGTCTATCCATTTGAAGTGGGAGGGTGGCAGCGAATGAACGTTCGTTCGTTCATTCGCTGCCATCCCACGTCTATTGCCGTCAATTGTGCTGAAACTTAAATTGTTTCAAACTTTAATTGACCTTTTGCAAACTTCCCAGCCGGCCATTGAGCAGTGCAACCTCTGTGTATCTCACGATACCATACCAGTGTTGTTTTTGGCAGCCCTTTTAATTTTCGTCTTAGTCTTTTGGACGATAATACTAAGTAGTAACGGTGTAACGGTACATGTATTTGTATAGAACCGTTTCGGTACTTGGTGCTCGGTTCGGAACGGAGGCGTACCGAACGAGTTTCTGACGTAATGTAACCCTTACTTTTTGAGGCTGTGAGTCGATCAGGTTACAGTTTCTTTGTGTAGATTATATTTACTCTGTCTTCTCCACTATAATGAGGACCAACACGGTAGGACAGTCAACGTCAACGGCGCGACAACATGGCCGCCGTGAGAACGCAGTGAAACGCGGGTGTTAAAGTCAATCAGCCAATGCACACCAGTCACAGTGCGGCCGCGTGTTAGACACGTCCCAGAAGCGGCTCAACACGACGCACGCGAAAAGAATGGCAGAGTTTATTATTTGACGCGAGACGCGACCCTCATGCGTCAATACTACTACCGGTAGCTAGGATCGGTCAGACCGGAAGTCACTCGTGTAAAAATACGGTGGATCCAGTCCGATGTAGGCTAGCTGTCACGCTTGACAAAAGCCGAACTAAATATGGTGGCATAAAATATCCATCGGGAGGTGCAAGAAGTCGACAGTTTTGACCATTTTCAAGTAATTTTGCCATGTCGTACTGAATAAATGCCTTTTTAATATTTCACATTCCATTTAGCAAAAGACTGATTTGTCATGACCAAACCATTTACTAAGCAAATCGGGAAAAATACTTCGATAAAAACAAAATCCCTTAAAAATATTGGAGTAGAGAGATTGAAACAATGACATTTTGCGGCTCAATTCATCTGAATAATTCTCCCTCAATAGGCTGAATTCTAAATCAGATGAAACCAGGACCCTGCCGGCATCATCCGCCTATTGGGGACGCTAGAGCGCTATAACGACAGGCAGGGGCTAAACGGCAGATTAAAAGACTAATTTCTCGTCATCTGCACTTTGCAAAATTGTTGTATATAGTCGAATCGTCTCAAAATGATTCTAATTCACATAATAATGCTACTTAAGACTTTTTTTTATCCTGTCATAGGCACTTTAAAGCTAGGATTTAGCTAACCCCAGACATCAAACTAGCTAGTAGTGCTAACTTACAAAGTCTTCAATTGCTTCAGTAGACGTAAGAACATTCATAAAACTATATCAAAGTTGTAGTTACTGTTGTCAATATTAAACATTACTAGGATCTTATCGCTGTAACTTCTCAATTTAGCTGATTTATTAGCTAAATTTGGTTCACGTCATGTTAGCAGTTGTTTTGGTTTCAGTTCTAATAGTGCTGTAACATTAAAGCGACACCTCCTCTATTTAACCCTTCAATGCCTGCAATATGAAGCAATTGTCAGTGAATCACAAAATTTGAAAAATAAGGTCTTAATGAAACCTTTTTTTCAAATTTTTAGACCAAAAAAATATGTATCATAAGCGCTCTAATGTCTATAACCCTTGCTAAATCCCGTTTTTTTTTTTTTCTCATGGAGCCTGCAGACGCATGAATTGACTTGCATCCATTATTTCTTTTTCGAGGAAAGATATTTCAAAATTCTGAGTCTCAATCATAAAATTCTAAGTATCAAATGTGATACATTTGGCAAGAAAGGTTTAATAAAACATAATAAATGCCTCAAACATATTTAGTTTTAATTTTTCATGGAGCATTTTGTGAACGCACACCCTACCTACACCATAATATCCCAACCCAAGTGTTGAACCTGTATGTTTTTTCCCTGATAGTTATGCTTAAATTTTGCTTTTTTTGATTGTCATCCTCCGCTTCATATTATATACTCGGTCTGGTGGATATTGCGATGGTATTGCTCCAAAATAAATCACTAATACGCTCCGATACACGTCTCCCTGCCGTGGCTTATAAAGGGGGCGGAGCTTCTGCGAAAGGTCAATTCCCCAGATATGTCAGTGCCTCTTTCGTGAACTCGCATCAGAACATCTCCGGCATTAATACAAAGCTCACGAGAAGCAAATATTTTGGCTGCGGCGTTTCGACAAAAGCGCCACATCGTAAATCACTGGCTAGCATGAAAGCATAACTTTATATGTAAATTAAAACATCAAGGAAGCAGGATGCGGACGGCTTGTTGGCAGGCAGCTTCTGAGACAAAACGTCAAGAGTTTTTTTTAAGGGTAGATTTCCTGTTTTGCAACTGTTAAACTGGTAATAAATATCTCGTAAATTTTATAGCACACAAGCTAGCGAGATGCCACGTGATCGTCAATTGTAACTGACCAACCTGTCACACAAATTTGACCGACTAAGCTTCGAGTTCAGGCATTAAAGCGGATTTTTGCATTTGAAAGAAAAAAACGCAGAGGCTCTTAAGAACAGGCGGTGGATTGTGATGAGTCATTGGACCCGGTCTCGTCGCCTCACCCGACACCGGATCCCGTGCCAAGCCTTTGAACCGATCCCCAAAACGTCTGGAACGTCGACCGCGCTGCGGTCAGGGACAAGAGCTGCGTATTAGCGCGAACGAAAGTGAAGGGAGATACAAACGCACTGCCGCGACTACCGCTAACGAAATGAGGCCTCAGATTTGAAGGTCTAAGCACTCGGGAGATGGAAGATTTAGACCGAAAAGCCCCACAATCATGCGGGATTTCTGCTAAGTAATCCTCCTGGATTAGAACAAACAATACGCGATGTTGCCGAGGATCAATATGAGCACATTTCCCTGTCTGTGAACACGACACATGACAACAATTGAGAGTGACAAAAAGAACTCTGTAAAGCACAACGTGTGGTGATAAAATGATCCAAAATTATGCCATAAAATGAGCAGAAGAAAACAATAGACAATTTATTGAGTCCATAAAGTGAAGCCAACAATAACATCCTCCACACATGACAACCATCTCAACTGCAGGAAAATGTGGACTCCTCCAAACAATTCAGTAAATAGTTATGAAAGAGTGGTAATGTGTTCGCCTAGCAAACCTGGAAGTATGAAACGAGGTGCAGCTAAAGGTCATTAAACACTGTTAAACGAATCTTTATACAGTGGGCAAATATGTATGTAGTCAACCACTAATTGTGCAAGTTCTGCCACTTGAAAATATTAGTGAGGCCTGTAATTGTCAACATGGGTAAACCTCAACCATGAGAGACAGAATGTGGAAAACCCCCCAGAAAATAACATTGTTTGATTTTTGAAGAATTCATTTGCAAATCATGGTGGAAAATAATTATTTGGTCAATACAAAAAGTTTATCTCAATACTTTGTTATGTACCCTTTGTTGGCAATAACGAAGGCCAAACGTTTTCTGTAACTCTTCACAAGCTTTTCACGCACTGTTGATGGTATTCTGACCCATTCCTACATGCAGATCTCCTCTAGAGCAGTGATGTTTTGGGGCTGTTGTTGGGCAACACGGACTTTCAATTCCCTCCACAGATTTTCTTGGGGTACAGATCTGGAGACTTGCTAGGCCACTCCAGGACCTTGAAATGCTTCTTACGAAGCCACTCCTTTGTTGTCCCGGCTGTGTTTGGGATCATTGTCAGCTGAAAGATCCAGCCATGTCTCATCTTCAATGCCCTTGCTGATGGAAGGAGATTTTCACTCAAAATCTCTCTATACATGGCCCCATTCATTCTTTCCTTTACACAGAGTCGTCCTGGTCCCTTTGCAGAAAAACAACCCCAAAGCATGATGTTTCCACCCCCATGCTTCACAGTGGGTATGGTGTTCTTCGGATCCAATTCAGTATTGTTTCTCCTCCAAACACGAGAACCTGTGTTTCTACCAAAAAGTTCTATTTTTGTTTCATCTGACCATAACACATTCTCCCAGTCCTCTTCTGGATCATCCAAATGCTCTCTATCGAACCGCAGACGGGCCTGGACGTGTACTGGCTTCAGCAGGGGGACACGTCTGGCAGTGCAGGATTTGAGTCCCTAGCGACGCATTGTGTTACTGATAGTAGCCTTTGTTACTGTGGTCCCAGCTCTCTCTAGGTCATTCACTAGGTCCCCCCGTGTGGTTCTGGGATTTTCACTCACAGTTCTTGTTACCATTTTGACGCCACGGGGTGAGATCTTGCATGGAGCCCCAGATCGAGGGAGATTATCAGTGGTCTTGTATGTCTTCCATTTTGTAATAGTTGCTCCCACAGTTGATTTCTTCACACCAACCGTTTTACCTATTGCAGATTCAGCCTGGCGCAGGTCACAATTTTGTCTCCAGTGTCCTTCGACAGCTCTGGTGTTGGCCATAGTGGAGTTTGGAGTGTGACTGACTGAGATTGTGAACAGGTGTCTATTATGCCGATAATGAGTTAAAACAGGTGCCGTTAATACAGGTAACGAGTGGAGCCTCGTTAGACCTCGTTAGAAGAAGTTAGACCTCTTTGACAGCCAGAAATCTTGCTTGTTTGTAAGTCACCAAATACTTATTTTCCACTCTAATTTGGAAATAAATTCTTTAAAAATCAAACAAATGATTTTCTGTTTTTTTCCACATTCTGTCTCTCATGGTTGAGGTTTACCCATGTTGACAATTACAGGCCTCTCTAATCTTTCAAGTTGGAGAACTGGTGGTTGACTAAATACTTATTTGCCCCACTGTATATGGCGAAAAACACAGACAAGGTTGAAAAAGCAGTTTCTGCTCTTGCGCCCCGCTTTAAAATAAACTGCTGTATTTTAAGCCAACAGAACTGTTGTGTTTGATAGTACAATATGTTTATATGCTGCCATAGCAGATTCATGGCGCATTAAGTCCCCGAACTATTTCTAATTTGTCAGTTTTACCCTGGAAACCCCCGTTTACAGACATCGCGCTACCGCTTTTGTTTCAACCTAGCCATAAAAAGAAGGTAAGTAATCTTATTCATTATTCGAAATGTCTTGCCATTTTTAGCCTAGAATCATTTCTTGATGTCTAATATTTAGTTAAAAAAAAAAACGACTTTAAAAAATTATTCACTCGCATATTTTAAACTTTTAAACAAATTATGTCACAATGAAAAAATTAGCGTCTGTAAAAAAGTCACGGATATCTACTTGATAACTATTGCATAGTTGTATTTTTTTTTTGTTACTGTCGCATTTTCCCCAATATTTTAGATGGTACATAATCGATCCAAACAAAGAAAAATTGAAAAAAAAAAAGTTTAAAAGGGTAAATATATGAAAATGAAACCCTCGACCACTCCTCGATGTCTGCGATTTCAGCATCACGACCCTTGTTATACTACCATGTTTCAACCGTAAAATCCCCCCAAAATCCGGCTGTGGCCATTCACAGCTGTGTCTTGACACTAGTGCTGCAACGATTAATCGATTAACTCGAGTATTCGTTTAGAAAAAAAATATTCGAATAAAATTTTGTTGCCTCGAGTATTCGTTTAGTTAAAGTGGCGTTGTAATGGTTTATTTTGAAAGTGTTTGCATTTAGTTTTATTGATTAGGGTGGATTCACTGCCCTCTGGTCGGCCTCATTTCACATGGCTGAATCCAACTGCTCCCTGTTAAGACCAACGTAAGTTAAGTTTTTGTTTGAGCTAATGTTTTTTAATGCATTCATAATTTAGCTTATAGGTATATTTAGCCGTTTTTTTTTTGTGGGAATATGTGTCCGAACCATTTGTTTAAAACATTGTAAAAAAAAATTTTAAAAATAAAAAACTTTAACATTTGGTAGCATTTAAGATAGCGGACTTTTTCTATGTAAGTTAGCCAATTGTTCTTTCGTTTTACATAGATTCCCATTTTTAAAAATAAATTTATACCGTTTGAGGCTCAGCTCAGGTATTTTAATTTTTCATGTTCCTTATCGATTACTCGATTATTCGAACTAATTAGTCCACCGAGTAATCGACTACTAAAATATTCGATAGCTGCAGCCCTACTTGACACTCAGTGATACATGCTACATGGGAGTTTTGGGATCGAAAAGAGGTAAGTACACGATAATATCTCGTTAAAATCATGGCGTCTTTATGCTCTCATGTGCTCCCACCTCCAGTTAGGATTTTGCTGTTTATTTTTATTTTTTTTAAATGCCCTTGTGTTCAAAGTTTTTCTTCCTCCAGAAAATTGACATTTTAAGCTTTCCAATGATGTATCACACATGCATATAGGACAATTTTGAAATTTGGCCAAATGGGGGTCTCAGAGCGGAACTTCAAGTCACCTGAGTGTTTTCCGCCATATGTCTATATTATTTGATCAAAGCTCGTAAGTGTTATCGCTTTTGGGCATAATATCCTTTTGTGTCGAAACTGCCATTTTGAGGCGTACACAGTCCTCATTTTGACTTAAAGGGAAAGTTCAGAATTTTTGACATCAGTCTTAATGTTTGTTTGAGTAGGGTTTAATTAGTGGAGATGATTTCAACAAATTACAGGTAGTTTGAGTTATTTGTTAGTTTCAGAGCTCCGGAGTGGCTAAGCTAGCACGAGTCAATTGGGCCAACTGATCATGCCAATATACCCTACCCACCGACGTCACAAAACCACGTGCTCGCTGTGTGGTTCCGCCCACTTGTCCGTCATTTTGTCTCTGTATTAGCATTGTTTTCAATTGATCGAGGAATTTAAAATGCATTTCATGGAAGACCCGGTGCTTTCTGATGCCGTAAACTCACTGGATGTGTTGCATAAAAGGCGTTATGTGGAAAAGCTTCGTTCTATACAGTCGCCAGATCCATATTTGATGCCCAAATCGATGTTTTTCGACCCACTGTCTTCGCCCTGTCTGCCTGACATCTGCTACGCTGATATTTACAATTATCTTGTCCACACAAAATCAGCCTATTCTCACGAAAATTTGAAAAACTTCAAGAGCTTGGAGGCTTATAAATACTTCGTTGCTGGTTGGGTGAAACAGGTCCTCGTCCACGAAAATTCGGCAGGAATCTATCTTGTGCTTGGAAAGGTGAGTTACGAAATTTTCAATTCAAAATCTTTTGTTATTGCTAACATCCA
This sequence comes from Corythoichthys intestinalis, assembly GCF_030265065.1. NCBI lineage: Eukaryota > Metazoa > Chordata > Actinopteri > Syngnathiformes > Syngnathidae > Corythoichthys > Corythoichthys intestinalis. Next base: position 17,961,064 of record NC_080414.1, on the reverse strand, counting down.
CTGTCAAGTCTAATGTATTTCATGTCGTTTGTCAATGGAGTTAAGGCTTTTAATGTTTATATGGTTTAGCGATAGCACTCTCACTACATACATACGTGTATGTTGTCGGCGATTAGCCTAGCAATGATCTTAATTGTGGTTATTTGTCAGCCCCCTAGACGAGGCCAGTTTCTTTCACTTGGTACCAGCTAAATATTATTCAAAAAATAACGATGGTGGAAGAAAGGGAAGTCACAAACATCTTGAATTTGAAACTATGTCGTACTACGTCGTATGTTGTCGGCGATTAGCCTCGCAATGATGTTAATTGTGGTTATTTGTCAGCCCCATAGACGAGGCCAGTTTCTTTCACTTGGTACCAGCTAAATATTATTCAAAAAATAACGATGGTGGAAGAAAGCGAAGTCACAAACATCTTGAATTTGAAACTATGTCGTACTACGTCGTATGTTGTCGGCGATTAGCCTCGCAATGATCTTAATTGTGGTTATTTGTCAGCCCAAAACCCTCTAAGTATATCTTAAATGCATCTTACCGGATATAAAATGACTACTACATAGTCTGTGGTGATTTTTTGGTGCCCAGTTTTCACGTCGAATTGCAGCCGTCCATTTCGCTCTCTTTGGATCCCTCGGAATACGGTAAAACTTCAAGTCTCTCCTTCCATCTTTTCTGTTAGTGCAACCAACAGCCACACACGCCTTCACCATTTTGATTATTAATGTTAAGGAGCAGAAAAACACGCCGTAAATAGGAGAAATGTACGTAGCCGTAACAGGTTAACACTATGTTTTGACGGACAAGTGGGCGGTACCATTCAGGAGAGCGGAGTTGTGACGTCACGTGGGTAGGGTCTATAAAAAACAAACTTTGCACACATGAAAATCATCAACGACCCATGCAATCAATAGGGTTGGTTATGTTTTCAGGATAAAGTTATTAAACCATACAATTGAATGTCAATAATTGCAGTATGAACGGCAACATTTGTAATCCAGCAGCTCTGAAGAGGAGCAGGGCGGAGTGATATCACATTGTTTTTTTTTCACCGCTGATTTTTTATATGTCGTAGCCGGCAGAAAGTAAGAAGTTTATATTGTTCCTCGTTCTTTGTAGGGAATTTGTGGAAAATTTCCTTTACCCATTTCTTCTGTCTGTTTCCACTGTCTCTAAATGCACATTTTGCCATGGCCGTCAGTTAACTCAGCAGACTGATGCTGCATTCGAGGAAGGTGGGAAGTCAGAGTTTCCAACCTCCGATCTGGAAACACATCATTGGTACGCCTCCACTATTTAATTGCTTACGAGTAGGAAGGTTTGCTGTAGGTCAAAATGTCTTTTGATGGCCAAAATAAATTAAAAAAAACCCAACTAGTTGCATTCAGCCATGGAATGCTTTGAGGTCACAACTTGTACCCTCCGAGCGGGATAAGTCCGACTTCCGACTTTCCTTGAATGCAGCGTAAGCACGAGTGGCCGAAGAACTCCTCTCTATAGTGGTTGTATTACGCATCTAAAAAAAATGGTCCAGCAAAATGAAATGAATTACGGCAGTTTTTTTGTGACATTGTTTTGTCCGAGTAGGTGTTTTGGAAAAATCTGCATTTTGAATCTATTTGACTATGTTGGATCTGTTCGTAGATCTGTATTGTTTTTTTATTGGCATGTTAAGTTGGCCCCATTAACTGGCTAGCTTAGCCACTTACAAACTACACGGTATTTGTTGAAATCAACTTCATCAACTAAATAAACCCCCGCGAACTCGAAGATTAAGCCTAATGTCATAAATGCGGAAATTCCACTTTAAACTAGGCGACATTTTGTACTGTATAATAAATGTTTAAATTGTTCTTTCGTTCGTTTTGAGAAATGGACAATTAAAAGGTTTGTTCGAAAAGTGTTAAAAGTTAGCTAGGAAGCACCTAGCAGACGACAGGAAAGAATAAAGCCTTGTTTATGTTTACTCATTTATTCAAGTATTTGTATTATATTAGATTGTGTTAGAAAAAAAACATCTTTGTTTTGTATTGGTATTATTATGTTAAAAAAATAATAGTTTTTAGATTAGCTTAAATCAAACTCTTGCAGTATAAAGTCTACAGCTCAAATTGTACACTAATAAAAACCTTGCCCTTCATTTGCCCTCATCATCTTACGATGATAAGAGAAAAAATTATTATAACTTTGTTATTATTATTATTTTATTTTCAGCTACAGTACTATTAAAATACATTTGAAAAAAATGGGTTTGCTTTGGCCAATTTTCTAGTTTAAATGGATTGGATGACTGTCGCCGTCAATGGCAATGAATGATTTCAAATTTCAATTTGTGAAGAAAAAAAAAAAAAAAAAATTTGAAAAAACTAAAAATAGGAAAAATGAGTTATTCATAAAATGGCATTAAATAATTTAGCATTTAATTTAAAAAGAAAAATAGACATTAAATTTAATTTTTTTTAAAAATCTGAAAACGTGAAAAATATGTTAAATTACATTTTCCATACGTTTTCTTTTTTACTTTTTGATTTTTTAGAAATGCAAGCAAATTGTGTCACCATTCAGCAATTCGATAAATATGCTAAACACCATCTTCTCACGTTTGCGAAACCCGCTCTCAGGCGTTGTGTAATCCTCCGTCGATTACCACTAAATAATTTGGCATCAGCGTGGAAGAAAAACGACGGATTGATTTCGGCGATCCTGGTAATAAAATCCATCCGTGAATCTCAAGAGGTGCACGAAAGAATGAATTTGACGCGCCTTGCACCTGTTTTCAGCTTTGACTCGTAGCTCATTTCAAGTAAGAAAGGATAATTTCTCATTTTTCCCGGTTGAAGGGCTGACGCCAGAAAACCTGATGTCATTTTCCCCATCATCATCATGGTCACAGCAGGAAATGGAATTGCTCTCGGTTGAAAACCAAACATTGACGAACAATCCCTGATTCCTGGCCTGCTTTTTCGAGCACTTAATCATGAGGCGTGCAAAACAATAAATTGTTATTTAGGGATTTAGCGCGACGCATTACAGTTAGACCTCATACTGTGTCGTGCTAAGGGCAAAAGAGACAAGTTGATGATTTTGCGCAGGGGTGTCCAAACTTTTACTCGGGTTAAGTGTTACTTTTGGCAGCCCTTTTGTCTTACCGTCTTTTGGACGAAAATACTTATTAGTCTTAATCATGTTTTAGTAATTTCAAAATGTTTTCGTCCTTATCTAGTTTTAGTTATCGAACTCTCATACATATTTCGTCTGGTTTTAGTCGACAGTTACTCAAAATGTTTTCGTCTGTAAAACTGAAATGCTTTGAATAAATAAATAAAAGGTTTCCAGCAATTTTGAATGACCATAGACAGACGAGCACATACTGTCTTGGACCATCTACAACGACAACGCCAACTTTGTGATGATAATACAAATTCAGCAGGAAAAGCAGTGCATTATTTTCATTTAAACCTACCTAGAAGCAATGACCTACTGACCATAAAAGCCATGTGGCTCTGCTTTAAACTGGCCAGTGTTTTAACAGCACGCTTGGCTTTCTGAAGCTAATGCTAACGCTAGCGTTACATTTAGTATCTGATGATTACTCAGCACAGACCTTTAAAGGCTAAAGCAACATTGCATATTCTCTCTTGCCAAGATAAGAAACCAAATCTTCGTTAATCTCATTTTCGTCTCGTCAGACAAAACTCGTATTCGTCCGTTATGTTCCTAGTCTCCAAAGCCACGTTCTTAGCACGCCATTGTCATGAAAAAATCGACAAAATATTATCATTATCGTCATTGTTGATGAAAGCAACACTGCTCGGGTTTATAAAATGTATATTCTGAAGTACCAACTGTAAAGATAGACATTCAGTCCATTTTGAGTAAAATTTGCGGTAGACATGGATTTGGAAAAGTCGCTATTTATTAGAGGCGTGCGAAATTTCCGATTCTTAGATTCTTCGCGATTTGGCCGTGGAAGATTCAAGAACGATTCACAAACATCCAAATTCCGATTATTTAATTATACCAGTAAAAGCGGAACAAAAACACAGCGCGATCTTCGGGACACAATGAGGAACGGACCAAGAGTAAATATCATGTTCAACTCTTGCTGTTAAACAGGGCTGTCAACAGACTTGCAGGGGCCCGGGGACAAGAGACCATTATAGGACCCCCCAGCCCACCCCACCCCTGCCACCGACTTGTCACGACAACATACGCAGTACTTTTAACACTCTGCAAGCAATGACAGTGTAAGTTTTCAAATTAATTAATTTGAGAGTTAAATTTAACAGGCCGGAATGTGATGTGACACAATGTAAACAAACAATTTCCATCAAATGTCCCATGTAGGGTACAATACAATACAACTGAGAGTGCTATGCCTGCCTGCTAAACAACAAAACAGTATAACCAAACATCCTGTGCCTGCCCCCTCCACATCACTGGGGTTATCAAGCCCTCAAACAGTGATGCGCCTAGATTTTTTTGACAGCAAAGTCATTTATAACATCAGTGAAATCCAGTTTTTGAGCAAGCTCACGCTCAATGGAGAGCCAGGTCTATTCAGCCTCACGCACCTCCTCCCCACAGACTAACATACAGTGCCCTTCATACGTAATGGCACCCCTGAAAAAGATGTGTTTTTTTAGCTTCTAATATTTTTTTTAATTTAAATAATATGGGACCTTAATGGAAAAAAAGAGAAAAATCCAACCTTCAATACAAGTGCATTCATTCGGTGGGAAAAAATCTCACATAAAGAAAAAATTATTTTTTTATTGTTATTTTTTTCCGTATGCATTTTGGTTGGTGAGGCAAGCACTGGTGTAAATGTTTGAACGGAGCAGGCTGAATTGACTCCAGGAAGAGTAGATGTACCTGTTACAACTAATGGAGATCAAAATAAATACAAATACAAATACAAAATAATGTGTGTCACAATTATTAGCACCCTTGGTGTTAATACTTTGTACAACCCCCTTTTGCCAACAAAACAAGGTCTGGAGACTGAGATGGCCATGGGAGGAGCTTGATTTTGTGTCTGGTGAACCATTTCTGTGTAGGTTTGCCCATATGTTTAGGGTCATTGTCTTGCTGAAAGACCCAGTGACGACCCATCTTCAGCTTTCGATCAGAGGGCAACAGATTTTGTTTTAAAATGTCCTGGTATTTCAAAGCATTAATGATGCCATGCACCCTAACAAGGTTCCCAGGGCCTTCGGAACCGAAACAGCCCCACACCTTTTGAAACCCCAAAAAGGCGCACAGCATGTCACATGAGTGACACGACCAAACACTGCTAAATGTGTGCTAAGTACACATTAAAAAAATATCACACATTGTGAATTTATGACAGAAACTATGGCGTATTTTCATCTCGTTCTCATGTCGTCAGACGACAACTGGCATCGTTATGTTTTAGTCTCCCGGGACACGTTCTCGGCGCGTTATCGTGACGAAAAAATTGTTGACGAAATATTTTCGTCATTGAAAACAACACTGCTTCCTTTACAGCAACCTTTTCAGTGAATGACCCATAAATGCCCCAAAATCAACAGGAGGTAACCTGTAAATGGCCCAAAATGAATTCATTGCCCGACACTGGCTGCCACTGACAGCGATAGATGTCCAATCCCTCCCAGTTCAAACGGATTGGACGTCTAGTGATAAACTCGTATCCTATATCATAGAATGATTTCCCTACGCATGTATCGATAATTGTTGTGTCTCCATATCGTGAGATTACCCTTATTTGTCATCACTACTGCGGTTTTCTCCAAAGTTATCAGTCACTAAAGTGAACAGACAGCTCACATGCAGTAATTTCTCCGTTTGAATTCGTCCCGTTTCTTTCCTCTGACATCTTCTGCGTCACCGAGGCGGCCGGCTGGAAAATCCCCCTTGAAACAATTGGCGAGCTATTTTTTGCCACACTTGAGCTCATGAGTGAATGAAGAGAAGTGGCTTGCGGGTAATTCAGTCATTTTTCAGCCACGTCGGTGACAAGTCGACTCATCGGTTTGCGTCGCCGGAGTGAAGGAAGTTGAGCCAAACGATGGTTTTTGCGGCTTCGTGCTGTTTCCTCTGATACGTGGAAAACGAGAACGGAGAACAACTTGGGACTGACGTAAATGAGCGGTCGGTCGGTGCGCGCAAGGCCTCTTTCACTCGAAAGGTTACACTTGGAACGGCCACAACATGTCACGGTTCTGGCGTTTTTCATTCTTTTCCAATTTGTTGGAAAGCAAGAGCTTACATGAGGAAAGACAGATGATGGCAGCCTCTGGATGATGTCATCGAATAGTTAACATAGAATGGGAATCGTAATGGATGGACGAACAAATAGCATTAGTGTGACTGAACAAGAAACGCTATATATATATATATATATATATATAAATATTAGGGCTGTCAAACGATTAAAATTTTTAATCGAGTTAATTACAGCTTAAAAATTAATTAACCGTAATTAATCGCAATTAATCGCCATTCAAACCATCTATAAAATATGCCATATTTTTCTGTAAATTATATATATATATATATATTCTGTAAAATAAATTGTTGGAATGGAAAGATAAGACACAAGATGGATATATACATTCAACGTACGGTACAAAAAGACTGTATTGGGCATTTCACTCTACTGTCAATTAAATCTGTCTATGCTGTCCTCACTCCTAAGCGTCTACTTTTTCCAAAGCTAGACAGCTAGTGAACGACGCCTTAATAATTAGACTTCTTCCTTTTTCATCTGATTTATTAATAAAATGGCCTCAAACCATTGTCCTCTTTAGACTGTTGTTCTGCCAAAATATGCTACATCGGCGAAACGTGCTACATTAGTCGAATTTGACACCCAAAGTACTACCGTGCGCTCTAAACTTGTTTTGTTTAGATGCATACAGGAATAACGTACTAAAAAAATGCCTGCAGAAAATACTTAAATGTAGTTATATCAAATAAGGACGGTTTAAATACGCTACGTGACTAATGTGGTCAAGTGCTTCAAAGCTAACACAAAAAAACCCACAATGGTTAAAAGTATGAGAGGGTAATACATGCAAAAAGTATCTTTGAGGCAGTGAAAAGGTTCTAAATAACTAAATAAAACCAAAAATATTGAGTACTCGCCGCTTCTAACCGATGTGCGCATGCGTGTGGATGCATGCGCAAGCGCCCTGAGCATTGTGTAGGACGTTTCGCCGCGTAGTAAGGAATGGCCGAACACCGTCGTAAAACTACAAAAAGTACACAAGCATTGCATTAGCAACAACGTTAGCTTAGCACGCTATACAGGTTCACTAAACATAAACAAAAAGCGTCTCATACAAAAAATATACCATTTTGCTTACTAACATAATATGTACATTCTTTACAACAACCATACTTACGGACAAATCTTGTCCAAGGATCATATAAGCACAACATTATCAGCCCGAGACGTCGTGCAGCCATAATGAACTGGTAAGAAAACAATAAACCATGTCGCAAAGCGACCACAAGAGTTCGCTGTTAGACAGCACAAAAAGCCTTGCTGTAAAACTTACCAAAAGGCAGAATACTGTCTGAGCGGGACATGTGCGTTAATTGCGTCAAATATTTTAACGTGATTAATTAAAAAAATTAATTACCGCGCGTTAACGCGATAATTATATATTATATAGAATAAGCGGCATGGAAAATGAATGAATGAATGAATATATATATATATATATATATATATATTGTTATATTATATATAATATATATATATATTGTTATATTATATATATTATATTATATTATATATATATATTATATATATATATTATATATATATATTATATATAATACATATATTATATATATATATATATATATATATATATATATATATATATATATATATATATATATATATATATATATATATATATATATATATATAATCAGGGGTGCACATAAGTGGTCCGCATGCGCGCATGCGTACTGGACGTATACAAACGCGCTGGCCCTCAACGGTTTCCATACGCTTTTGCGTACCGATGGCTGACCACTGTATTTGCGGCGGACACGAGATAATCACTTCCCGCTAAGACAGTATTCTGCCTTTTGGTAAGTTTTACAGCAAGGCTTTTTGTGCTGTCTAACAGCGAACTCTTGTGGTCGCTTTGCGACATGGTTTATTGTTCTCCCCACTGTATATATCCATCTTGTGTCTTATCTTTCCATTCCAACAATTTATTTTACAGAATATATATATAATTTACAGAAAAATATGGCATATTTTATAGATGGTTTGAATTGCGATTAATTGCGATTAATTACGATTAATTAATTTTTAAGCTGTAATTAACTCGATTAAAAATTTTAATCGTTTGACAGCCCTAATATATATATATATATATATATATATTTATATATATACTTTTTTTTAATTATATGCAAAGCAAATGACGGTCTAAGGTGCTCGAAAAATAATTTCGACCTATTATAAAAATTAATTTTTGTTCATTTCATTCATTTTTGTTGCAGTTTTATTGCATTACAACTTTTATATATTTATAGGAAAGTCATGCAATGACACTTTTCGGCCACCGGGGGGCCTGCCCCCCTCCTTAAAATCCGCTTATGCTCAAAACATGTTCTAAATATTATAGATTTTTATATCAATGCCAATATTTTATGTGTTTCAAACAACATATTTTCGTAAAAGAGAACAATTGTGGCTTATTACAGCCTACAAATCTTAAGGTCCGAGGGTCCCTTTAAGAAAAAAGTTAGGCGCACCACTTCAACCAATGCAAAAGTAAGTGTGGAGCCTTGGCAATATACTGTATATCGCAATGTTAAATTTTTCCAATACCGTTCAGGCCTATCCCAAATTCTTAGAGTTTTATTATCGCAATATAATGTCGCAATGTATTGCAAAACCCTCCAAAAATTGCAATGAAAAGTTTTTTCCAATATCGTTGAAGCCGTTATATGTTTAATAGTCTGGAAAATCGGAAGATGAGGTACTGTAAAAAGTACAGTACTGTAACATTTTTTGAACTTTTGTTCAAAAAAAAACAAACAAAAAAAATACAAGCAAGTAGGTCCAGCTGTGGCCTGTAGTACTCAAGCAGGGACGTGGTTGGCGGGTGGGTGTGGGGGGGGAGATTGGCGGATGACGAATGCTTGATCTGATTGGTCGTTTAAAGCAGGGGGCGCTGTTGGGGATGACGAACGCTTGAACTTATTGGTCATTGAAAGCAAGAGCTGGATAGAGGAGAAGTACCTCGACATACGATCGCTTCAACACGCGATCTTTTCGACATCCGACGTAAAATTTCACTCGCCATTTGTTTCTGCATCCGACGACATGCTCCAAATCCGATGATTTATGACAACGCTGCAGTTTCTTTGTTTTCCCGCAAGACGGACACATAGCGGATTTTCTTTTGAGAGAAATCAACATGGGTTCCGAGAAGGTTGGTTCAGGTGGGGAGTAAAGGAAAAAGGTGACGCTTACCATTGAAATGAAGAAGGAAATGATTGAAAAATATGAGAGTAGTGTGCGCGTCCGTGAACTGGCTCGAAAATATGGCCGTAGAATGTCTACGATCTCGACGGTCCTCCTTCGACCGCCGTTCACCAGACTTTATAAGTTAAGGCAGTACTTCTCAAATAGTGGGGCGCGCCCCCATGAGGGCGCAGAGCGATACCGGGGGTGGCGCATGTGACCTCGGGGAACATACTTTATTTTGTCGTAGTAAAATAAAGTGTACTTGCACATCCACTGAGTGGGTGGCAGTGGCGCTCTTTTTTTCCAGGGTGTGCGTAGTATTTTTGAACCAAGCAGGAGCAAAGCTATGAAGAGCTGTCCGCCGTTTTGCGGATGCCGAACACCGGGCTCACGCGGCGACCCACTGTCTTCTCCGGTTCTCACATGACCACGTCTCACGTGTCCCAACGAGAAGTGCCATTTTCGGCTTGGGATCGTCACGACGACTGCCCTCACCTACGGTTCTCCCCCGGCCGCCGAAAATGCGCTGTTTTCAGGCTGTTTGGTAAGTGGGAGATGAGGAAAGTCCACTCTGTTTACTGTGTCCAAAAATGTTTTTAGCGAACAGCTAGTCCAATCAATTAAAGACATTAGACCCCAATCTCATTGATAAGCGTTTGATTGTTTTTCAGCTAAAATGTCCTGAATATTGCCAACAATCGTCCCGCTTTGTCAGTGTTACATCAGTAAATCAGTGTTACATCAGTGAGCAACGTTAGCATGCTCAGTGCAAAATAGCCCCACATCATTGCAAACATTGCGAAGGACCTGATACTGTGAGCAGCAAAAATAAAAACTGTCCCTCGGTCTAATGACACTCGTTTTTCTTCTATTCTGTTTTGTTTTTTTGGTCAAATTTTTTGGCATATTGTCCTAATGAGTCAATGAGGCGAATCAATTTTAATTTACTATTATGTATTGATTTCATTACATTTTATTTTTCAGTATCAAATGGTTAAAAATGTACAAAAATGTGGGTCACTGTACTTTTACAGTTTGATTGTGACGTTTTTTTTGTTTTTTTTTAAAATTTAGTCAAAGTTATGCACTTTAAGTCTTTTCTGTTACAAACAAAATGTTAATAAATGTGCACTTTATTGTAAGTTGATCTATGTTACTTTAATAGAAAAAAGGACACAATGTTTGGCTTAATAGTATTTTTTTAGACAAATGATACTATTTACAGTGGCGGCAGAGAGTTTTCGGGGGGGTGGCCGCGAAACATTTACGTCTTCCTGGGGGGGACTTAACAGAAAATAATTGAGTAGCACTGAGTTAAGGTGACAATTATTATTGTGGTAACATTGCCAAAGAAGTCATCAGGTTTTTAATCATTTATTTCAGAACTTGTGCAACACGCCTACTGTCAGCCACAGTTGATGCCAACAACAAGACATTAAAAGAGGAAGTAAAATCTCTACCGCACCTTTCTTACTCTGTCACGTCAGTCACGCGGTGTGTTCAGGTACAGCACGCAAAACACATCCGCCACATTACAACCCGATTCGTTACATTATTACAGGAATTATTTTTATTATACTGTATTATTCCGATTTTTATTTATAATTTATTTGTTTTGCTATGTGTAATTGCCATTTGTGATAGTATAGCAGTATTTATTAAGCATTTAGCGTAGGTTTTAGGGCTGTGGAACGAATTAATAGAATTATAATGTATTATAGGGAACTCCTGCTCGACATACGACCATTTCGACTTACAAACAAAGTCCTGGAATGAATTAACTTCGTATGTAGAGGTACCACCTCTACATACGAACCAGATACAGATACCAGATACAGAGGTACCACTGTATGACATGATTAATTCAGCTCATATCTCAAAGCACTACTGTTTGATTAGGATAGAAATTCCTAGACTGTTTCTTGTAATAGAATATAAAACACCTAAAAAAGTGAGTGCATATGCTCACTGTCTATTACTACGACTTTTCTCATCATCTTTCACTTGCAGTGTTGAGTTATGAAAAGAAATGTGGTGTAAAGAAATGCAACATGTGCACTTTTACTAGCCTCCTTCGCCCCATAAACGTAATTGATGGCAAGTTTGGTGCCGGAGTGCGGACAGACGGACAACTGGTGGGACACCCCTCGCGTCTTGGACGAAGAAGCCACCGTGATATAGTGCCGCTAGGGCCCCCCTCCCTCCGAGCCGCCCCGGCCCGGCCGCTTCGCTCCCTATGTGACCGTCAGAGCCGCACGCAGGCGTGGAGGCCACCGCACAAAAGAAATATTTGTCCAATCTGTCCAAGCAAACTCCCCCCTCCGACTGGATGGAGGACCCCGACTTTCCCATCGCGCTCAATCGGCGTTCTGTGTAATTGAAAAAGAGGAGTGATGCTTGGAATGGCCGCTCGGCCGGCTGGGGAAAATACCCGCCCGGTGTGATGGATTATAAACAGCCATAACAGTAAAAGTGAAGGCCGTAAAAATGCGATGTTAAAATATATTCTCCCTTTCACGCGATGAGAGCAATAGAGAAGATTCATATTTACTCATTGGCTGCAATTGACGGCAATAGACATCCAATCTATTTTGCCACAAAAATAATATACTGTATATGTAGAGTACAGGTAGTCCCCGGGTTACGACGGACCTGACACCTAGGTAATTATGACTTTACGACGCCTGAGTCTTGTCGTTTTTTTTTTTTTTTTTTTTTTTTAATTTATTTTGTGATGGATGCTTTTATTTTGGCGCACGAAGCGAGCGCATGTACAGACGCGCCCACCACACACATGCACACACAGAGCGGCCGAGTGACAGAAGTGACAGCCTGCGCGCACCTTTGTTGCTTGTGAAGCATCCAGAGGTGACGGCTGTATGTAAGCCCTTTTGTATTCTTTGCTGTGCGTTTTCAATTGTCGTCGAATACTTGGGGCGAGTTTATGTGATTGGTTTTGATGATGTGCGGACGCTAAATGATACATGCTAATCGTTTGTTATTGCTGTATAGGCAGCAACTTGGAAACGCAGATTTGAATTGCTGTTATTGAAGATGAGACTGATTTAATTTCATTTTATCTTAATTTCATTCTGCAAATGTTGATGTCATGAGCAGCTGAATAAAGTCAGCAAACCACACAGATGTCTGTTAGCTCACTGTCTAGCTAGGTCTTAGCTCCAGTACAATGACGTACTGTATAATACATGTTTTTGGACAGTTTTTATTTATTTTTTTTACTGGAGAGGGTGTCTTGAGGTATTTAAAGGGCAATAATTTACGTGGAAATCCGGGTCACATTGCCAGCGCAGGAATGGACCTCGTTCGTAAACCGGGGACTACCCGTATATTATACATGGAAGGGGGCGAAAAAGATCGGGTTTGAAGATTAATTTTTTGGGCCTACAAAACAACAAAATCAACATGATATCCAAGAACATTGTCAAAACAAACCATAGAACTATTTTATACTATGAAATATAGAAACAAAGGTGGTCCCGATTGCATATATTTGCACCCAATTTTGAGGATCTGTCAATACCAAATACCGATTCGATAGCTCAGCAATGTATTGACTAAATTAATTCTCTAATTGAAAACTACATCCAAAAATAAAATATTTCCATATTTTAAACATTATCACTCTTGGAACACGCTATCTTATCGTTAACTACCAGTGAGAGCATCGCATAACGTTCTCCTACTGTCAGTTTTTATTTCCTCTTCCGCTTTTTCCAGCTGTGTTGTGGTGTTGCGTCGTAAAAAAACATGTATTTTTATTTTTTATAACAATATTTTTATAAATGGAAAATATGTCAAATAACGCTGTTTAAAGTAGAAAAGAACAGAGCAATGTTTTGTTGACACTAGGCCTGCACGATATTATGCTTTTATGCTGGCAAAAAAAAAAAAAGTGCAATATGACAAGAAATAATCCTAAAAAACATCTACCCTTGTTACCCTTCTTACCTTTCACAACTTCTTATTCACGCGCCGCCATTTTGAAAAGTAAAAGGTCGTCCCAACTCGGGTATCATAATAAAATCCCAGTTCTCCAGTAGAAAATAGGACTTTTGAGGGCGTTCACATGCAATTTTCAACTTGAGTGGTATTTACCATAATTACAACATCACATGAAGGCAGCATCACACTAGACTGTTAATAAGAGCTGGACATAGCAGGATTAACTTTCATCAAGGATACAGTGATAACTACTTCAATATAACAAGCCCAGGTGACACAGTGAGTGAGTTAAAATATGATTCTCTGTGATTGCTCTAAGACTGCAAAGGAAGCCCAGCTTCCCCTAAAATGTATTTAAAAATTAATCGAATGTGTACTGTTATATGTGCATGCTGATCGATCGGGTCCGATCACGTCATTTTCAAAGTATCGGAATCGGCAAAAAAATATTGGCCATGCCTTTTTTTAATATATACCTGTATATATATATATATATATATATATATATATATATATATATATATATATATTTTTTTTTTTAAAATTAAATCGTTTTCTAGTGTTACTGACATAATATGTTATATTCATCCAGAGTCTTAAGTTTAGGCTTAAGGTGGGTTATCAAATTTATCCCAATAACGGTGGTAATTAATTTTTCAAAAAATGTATCACGTTAAAATATTTAAAGCAATTAATGCATGCGCTGCACGACCCACTCACGCATTGTCGCGCTCAATCTGTAGTGGCGCCTTTTTACCTATATAGAGAGCTAAAAGGCAGGGTAAAATGAGTAGAGTGAATTTTGGCAGCCTTTGGAGCCTTTTTTTAATTGGTAAGGCCTTACAACCCCTCTCCCTACGATTAGAAATACCACAAGAAGCAATGTGGGGGAGCAAGGTAGCAAGTGATCTTTTTCTTAACACCTTATGTTATTTCCCAACGCAGAGAAGATATAGCAATTGCTAGCACTACGCACAGTCATGGTTCCACTTCCCATCATGCATTTGGGCATGGCCACAGTATCATTTACTGCAAGCTCAACAAATACACTAGATGGCAATATTTAGTCACAATATACAAAATTACAAGTCTTTCGAACCGTGGATCCCTCTCACAGAAAGAATGTTAATAATGTAAATGCCATCTTGAGGATTTATTGTCATAATAAACAAATACAGTACTTATGTACTGTATGTTGAATGTATATATTCGTCCGAGTTTGATTCATTTTTTTCTTAATGCATTGCCAAAATGTATATGATCGGGAAAAATTATCGGGAATGATTGAAATTGAATCGGGAGCCAAAAAAAGCAATCGGATCGGGAAATATCGGGATTGGCAGATACTCAAACTAAAACGATCGGGATCGGATCGGGAGCAAAAAAAAAAAAACATGTTTGGAACAACCCTAATGTGCATGTCATTGACCAAAAATGCACTTCAACATGCTCAGCTTTTGTTCAGAATTATATTCTTATCACCGGTTATTATGTGGTTTGCTTTTCATTCATTATCACAGCTTCACAGTCCTTTACACCAGGGGTCCCCATCTGCTGGGCCGCGGACCGGTTCCGGTCCATGGCGCATTTGCTACCGGGCCGCACAGAAATAATAATTTATTAATGACCGCATTCTGGCCGAATTAACCCTGTGCCCGTTTAACACACCAATATCTCTGTCTACTCTAGATATAATACTACAGGATAGATTTGAATGTCGTCATAGAAATCCATTGATTGGACTGCTAGCAGTACATCTTGTTTTGTGTATATAATATATCTATGGGCGCTTGTCCTCGATAATAACGTATTACAAGGCCACAGGCGCAGCACATTTGTTCCCTGAAATAATTAGCCCTCACACGAGCGAAGATGACTGGAAAACAGACGTCTTTGGAGACATTTTTTACGGCAAAAAGGGCACCTGACGAGCTAGAAGATGAGCCTACAACCTCGAAGACTCACGAACTGCGAAGGAGTGGATTCGTGACCCGTTTGTGAATAAGCCAAGTGATTCGAGCATGTCTGTGCAACAGGAGGATCAGCTTGTAGAGATCGCAATTGACGGCGACCTTAAATGTACATTTGAAACAACAACTCAACCGAGGTTCTGGATAAAAGTCATTCCGGAATATCCTGACATCTCTACGAGAGCATTGAAAACCTTGCTACAATTTCCATCATCGTATCTTTGTGAAGCGGGCTTCTTAATTAATGCTTAACGACAAGGCGAAGTCGTTAATGGTGAGAGAGCGGTGTGGAGTTGTTGTGTGCAGCTAACATGGCAGGATGTATCTGAGGAGAACTTTTCTACATGTCCTTCCATGATCAAACGTAAGTTGATATTTCCTTTCTTTAAAGAAAGTTGGTAGTGTTTACTTTGGAATCGCTGCATTTGCGGCCATGTTTGGTACGCGCATGCGCCGAACCGCGTGTTAGCAATTTTTGATGGGTTGCAAAATTTGTCTGAACACCGGTCCGTGAAAAAAAGACCCAAATAACACTGGTCCGTGGTGCAAAAAAGGTTGGGGACCCCTGCTTTACACAGTGCGGGCGCAGGTGTAGCGGAGTAAGAAGTAGCATTTTGTCTTCGCAAAGTAAAAAGTATGGCGTGATAAAGCTACTCTTAAAAGTACATTTTTCGCAAAAACTTACTCAAGTAAATGTAACGGAGTAAATTTAATGTGTTACTACTAGGGTTGTTCCGATCATGTTTTTTTGCTCCCGATCCGATCCCGATCGTTTTAGTTTTGAGTATCTGCCAGAGGTTGCGCTAGACTTTTTCGTTGTCTGTCATTTTGACTGACAGGGTCATAAAAATCCGGTCATAATCTATTTTTACCCGTCACTTAAATTTTTAAAATGATGATAATGACATTGTGGTGACCCTTTGTTTGGCATAATTCACCTTCCGTACTTGTGTGTCCATTTGGCCGAAGTCACGTGACAGAGACACTTAAGAGCCGCGCGCGTTCCGGCTTGAATATGAATAGAGAGTTCACAGAGAGCAGCAGAGCTACAGTGGCTGGACACAGCATTTCGAGCTAACAAGACTCTTAACATTGCATACCGCTTCAACATATTCAATAGTATTTAGTTTTCATTCATTTTAAATTAATATTCTACACCGTGCCATCACACATCAAGCAGATGAATATGTGACTTTTTCTCCGCAGTGACAAAAACAGCTGACTGTGGCCACAGTAGGTAGGCTACATAACATATGGAACAATGAAATTAACAGTTCACCTGCTGTGGCCTGAACGGAGTCTTACACCTTCCTCCTGGTGCGCATGGACTTGAATTGCGTGCCCGCTTGTGCAGTCCCTGTTTTTTCACCTCTTTTATCAACACCATCGTCTTTTTGGGGCTTTTTGAAGAAACTTCGGACACTCAGTTGCCTTGACATTTTTCAGAGTAAGGCCAACGACGTCATGCATCATGAGAGACAATAGCGAATTAATATGCTCACTCACCACCCTGTGGTCTGGGGTGTGAATTGCAACCTGTCAAAATGACAGATGGACTTCAGTTTTTTCCGTCACCGTTTTAAAAAATCAGTCAATGACGGAAAATATTTGGTTAACGCGACCCCTGGTATCTGCCAATCCCGATATTTCCCGATCCCATTGCTTTTTTTTTTGCTCCCGATTCAATTCCAATCATTCCCGATAATTTTCCCCGATCATATACATTTTGGCAATGCATTAAGAAAAAAAAAGAATAAAACTTGGACGAATATATACATTCAACATACAGGACATAAGTACTGTATTTGTTTATTATGACAATAAATCCTCAAGATGGCATTTACATTATTAACATTCTTTCTGTGAGAGGGATCCACGGATAGAAAGACTTGTAATTCTTAAAGGATAAATGTGACTTTGTATATTGTGACAAAATACTGCAATCTAGTGTATTTGTTGAGCTTTCAGAAAATGATACTGTAGCCATGCCCAAATGCATGATGGGAAGTGCAACCATGACTGTGCGTAGTGCTACCAATTGATATATCTTCTCTGCGTTGGGAAATAACATAAAGTGTTAAGAAAAAGATCTATTACTACCTTTCTTCCCTACATTGCTTCCTACGATATTTCTAATCATATGGAGAATTACAAAATGGCTCCAAAGGCTGCCAAAATTCACTCTACTCATGTTACGCTGCCTTTCAGCTCTCTATATAGGTAAAATGGCGCCATTACAGATTGAACGTGACAATACATGAGTGGGTCATGCAGCGCATGTATTAATTGCGTTAAATACCATAATTTCCCGAATATAACGCGCACTTTTTTCCCCAAAAATCAACTGGTAAACTCATGGTGCGCATTATAAACGGGTACATGGATGGAGACAGAAATATATATGTATTACATATATATATAAACCGATTTTTTTTCATTGACACGGCCACGTTGTGTTGAAGAAACGTATGCGGCGACCCGTTGTCGACCATTACGGTACGTGACGTCACCGTTTTGTTTCGGTAATACTTCACTCTAATCGGCCGAATGATTTCGTCTGTGTTAAATTCTGCTTTTTTCACTCTTCATAAAGCACAGAATTTAGTTTCTTGAACTCATTTGAGTCGACGTTTATTGCAGCTCCGCAATTCGGACCTTAACAAATGTAAGGACACACACTTCCTGTTTCCGTCAACTATATCGGTCCCTCGGGAAACTCAAACCCAAATAACAATAGTTCCTTTGGTTACTGTCGTGTTGACAGCTGTGAGCTCTCACGGATTTCCGACTTACGTTCTCACATTCATTTTACTGTATCAATCCATGGAAGAAACATTTATTCATCATGAGGAAACGAGCAAGTTATACAGCAGCCTTTATAAGAAAAGTCACATCTGTTTCGTTTTCTCCTAGATTCTGGTAAGTTGGAGAAGTTGTCAAATCATATTATTACCGTAAATATTGTCAGTTCACGTTAATGTTTTGAACTACCAATGTGCTATGCTTGTGCTGTGTTTCACCAGTCAGTAAAATGACATCTCTGTATCTGTACACAAGCTCTGTTTTCTTGTATTCTTCTATTTATTGGTGCTAAAATTAGGGTGCGCGTTATAAACGGGTACAATAATTTCCCCTAGATTTTACAAGTAAATTTGGGGTGCGCATTATACACGGGTGCGCCTTATATTCGGGAAATTACGGTATTATAAAGCGATTTTTTAAAAAATTAATAACCGCCATTATCGGGATAAATTTGATAACCCTACCTTAAGCCTAAACTAAAGACTCTGGATGAGTGTAACATATTATGTCTGTAACGTTAAATACAATTAGAAAACGATTTAATTAAAATATATATATATATTAAAGAAAGGCATGTCCGATATTTTTTTGCCGATTCCAATACTTTGAAAATGACGTGACCGGACCCGATCGATCGGCATCTCTAGTTACTACACACCTCTGGTTTGGAGGCAGGACTTCTGGCACTCTAGTTTCTTTCCCCATAGAGCAGCGGGTGCCACCGAGTCCTTCCATCGGCACAAAGCACTCACAGGCGGACACACTTTGAGTTTATTGAAAGAGCAGCATACGCCACATATTTATTTTTACATTTTTTTTTGCTGGTGGTGTGCCGTGGGATTTTTTAAATGAAAAAAGTCGCTCAAAATAGGTTGAAAAACCCTGGTCTACAATATAGAAATATTTTACATTGTTTTACAATATGTAATTGGGACAACCCTACGCTCATTTTTGTAGTTTTTCCAAGATTCCAAACATATCGGTTTTCGACAGGACATTTTGATAGCGTTCCACAGCGGAGGTCCGCGTTATATAGACCAGGGTGTAGTAAACGTTGAGCAGAGCGCCGGTTGTTTGACGGAAAATATCGGGGATGCACTCGGTTCCCACAAGAAAAACGCTGAGGAGAAACAAAGCCAGATGATTTCTTAAGTCAGGGGGGCTTTGAAGTTTTACGGCGGCGTGGAGCCTGGAGAGGTCAAGGCCCGGACTCCGCTCATTTGTATTGGACTCCGCAGTATCAACCTACCACATAGCCGATTAGCGGGTGATCGGGTTCGCCGTTAACCTATAAAAAAGGCATTTGGACTGACCTCATCCGAATAACTTTTTTCTGGACTCTATTCAGTGGCGTTCAATCGGATGCCTATTGAGGTTTCCGTGTCTCCCCAAACACGAAGCGGGGGTTGAGGTCATCCCCGTCCATTCTGTGGGGTCGGGACGTGAGCAAACAAGCGGCTTTTGGATGCCCCGGCAACCGTTTTGACTTGACGCGCAAACACACACACCTCGGGAAATGTCTTTTACCGTTGAGAAAGGGGACTTCCGACCTCTGGGAGGAAAGCTGTCTAACAAAAGGGATGGCACAGAGGAACCTTTTAGGAAAGTTACAATCGCTTCCTGAATGGTGCGTTTCTAAAAAAATAAATAAGTGAACTCTGAACTCTTAACAACTAGATCATATTTTGAGTTAATAAAAAAAATACACAAATAACAGACATTAATAATCCCAGTTTAGTCTTACAGTGGAATGAAAAAGTATCTGAACCTTTTGCAATTTCTCACATTACTGCATAAAATCATCAAGTTTGATCTGACCTTTGTCAAAATCAAACAGATGTAAAAATAGTGTCTGCTTTAACTAAAACCACCCAAACATTTATAGGTTTTCATATTTTATGAGGATAGCATGCAAACAATGACAGAAGGGAGGGAAAATAAGTAAGTGAACCCTCTGTCTAAGAAGACTTAAAGAACAATTGAAACCAATTTTTACCAAACAATTTATGTCAGGTGTGTGCCCAATCACTGATGAGTGGTTTAAAGCTACCCCGCCCACTATAAAACACACACCTGATAAAAATTGTTTTGATGAGAAGCATTGTCTGATGTGCATCATGGCTCGGTCAAAAGAGCTGTCTGAAGACCTGCGATCAAGGTTCGTTGATTTGTATCAAGCTGGGAAAGGATACAAAACCATCTCTAAACATCTGGATATTCATCGATCGACAATCAGAGAAGTTGTCTACAAATGGAGAGAGTTTGGCACTGTTGTTTCTCTCCCAAGGAGTGGCCGTCCACCAAAGATGACGCCACGAGTTCAGCGCAGAATACTCACAGAGGTAAAAAAACGACCTTAGAGTGTCTGCTAAAGACTTACAGAAATTACTGGCACAGTCCAATATCTCTGTGCACACATCAACTACAGTATATGTAAAACTATGACCAGGAATGGTGTTCATGGGAGGACTCCACGGAGGAAGCCACTTCTGTCTAAAAAAAACCCCATTGTTGCTCTTTTAATGATCGCAAAAAGGCACTTCAATATTCCACAGCAGTTTTGGCAAAATGTTTTGTGGACTGATGAAACCAGACTTGAATTGTTTGAGAGTAACACACAACTTCATGTGTGGAGGAAAAATGGAACAGCTCACCAACATCAACAGCTCATCCCCACCATGAAGCATGGTGGAGGGAGCATCATGATTTGGGGCTGTTTTGCTGCCTCAGGGCCTGGACAAGACATTGAACCAAAACACACAAGTAAATCAACTTCAGAATGGTTTCAGAAGAACAAAATACACATTCCAAAGTGGCCAAGTCAAAGTCCAGACTTGAACCCCATTTAGAGGCTGTGGCATGACCTAAAGACAGCAATTCATGCCAGACATCCCAGAAATTTGACCGAACTACAGCAGTTTTGTTGAGAAGAATGGGCCAAGATTAGTCCTGATCGATGTGCCAGACTGATCTGCAGCTACAGGAAATGTCTGCTTGAAGTTATTGCTGCCAAAGGGGGGGGCATAAATATAAAATGTGATGGCTCACTTACTTATTTTTCCCCCTTCTGTCATTGTTTGCATACTATCCTCATTAAAATATGAAAACCTATAAATGTTTGGGTGGTTTTACTTAAAGCAGACTGTTTTTTTCATCTGTCTGATTTTGACAAAGATCAGATCACGTTTGACGGTGATTTTATGCAGAAATGTGAGAAATTTCAAAAGGTTAATACTTTTTCAAACCACTGTATATTCAAAGTTTATATGGATTGGTAGAACGCATGCACGCACATAAGCCTTATGTGTGTGCGTCAGTTTGCCCCGACTTGGCCATGTAAGCAGTACTGAAGTATTGCTCATTTGGCGCACAGAAAGAAAATCGAGCATTATCAGGCTAAACCTTTTCTTCATTTCATTTCTTTTAGGGCTGTCAAAAATATCGCGTTAAAGGGTGGTAATTAATTTTTTAAATTAATCACGTTAAAATATTTCACGCAATTAACGCACATGCCCCACTCAAACAGATTAAAATGACAGTACAGTATAATGTCCGCTTGTTACTTGTTTTTTGGTGTTTGGCGCCCTCTGCTGGCGTTTGGGTCCAACTGATTTTATGGGTTAGTACCATGAGTGAGCATGGTGTAATTATTGACATCAACAATGGCGAGGTACTAGTTTATTTTTTGACTGAAAATTTTACAAATTTTAATAAAACGAAAACATTAAGAGGGGTTTTAATATAAAATTTCTATAACTTGTACTAACATTTATCTTTTAAGAACTACAAGTCTTTCTATCCATGGATTGCTTTAAGAGAATGTTAATAATGTTAATGCCATCTTGTTGATTTATTGTTATAATAAACAAATACTGTACTTATGTACCGTATGTTGAATGTATATATCCGTCTTGTGTCTTATCTTTCCATTCCAACAATAATTTACAGAAAAATATGGCATATTTTATATATGGTTTGAATTACGATTAATTAATTTTTAAGCTGTAATTAACTCGATTAAAAATTTAATGACTGTGGTCAAGTCCGCACCCTGTGTAAAAGCCGAGTTCAAGCTAGGCGCTAACACTAATGCGCAGCTGGATCGCTGACGTCATGCCTACCGCTGACGTAATGCCGATTTGGGAACCTTGACAGTTCAGACCGCCGCCACGTTCTGGAAAAATGTGGCCCAGATCGGATATAAACCACATACGAATGTGACCCATATCGGATTTGAAATGGTCCACTTCCATACAACTTGTCATGTTCAGACCGTCAAGTTATTGCCTCATTCGAGTCGGAAAAACACGAAAAAATCGGATTCGTGCATTACGACTTGCGGTATGAACCTAGCCTTAGACTGGGAGAGATGAATGCACGTTCATTAATTTGAAACCAGGGCATTCGCAGCCAGTATTTCTGATTTTCGGGGCTTTTACAGGTAACTTTCTGTTGAGTTTGACTCACTGCCTATGGGGAAATTCCTGGGTCACGCAGAAATGCACCAAAATCAACAGGAAGTGACTGAAAAATCAACAGGAAATGACCTGAAATGCCCCAAAATTAACTCATTGGCTGCCATTGACAGCCTTAGACGTACAAATCCGTTTGAACTGGGAGGATGGCAGCGAATGAATTCGCTGCCATCCTCCCAGCTCCCCTAATTTCTATGCATTTCTTATACTAACAACCCCCACTACCGGTATTTTCCAGAGGTGCCTAAAAGTCTAAAACCACTCGCAGTTGAGTTGTTGCGCCAGGTGATGGCAGTTCATATATCACGAGCGTATGGGGTCCCACAACAGTTGCGGCTTGCCGACAGGTGTCGCGCCCCGAAAGGTGAAAGTTCACGCAAAGTTGCCACGGCAACACGAGTCCCCAAACGCTTTTGAACGGAGTCCGACCGTTTACTGTACTTGACTCTTTTAAGCTAATTTATCTTTCGCTGAGAAACTGTCGGCTAGGTGTCGACACGCCATCTGTTGCCTTGCATCTTGGGACTTGTAGTGTTGTTATCCAGCGTACTCACCGGCCAGTAGTCTTCCCCTGAACAGATGGACTGTGCGGCTTGATTGAGAACCCCCGTGAGACCTGTAGAAGAGTGATCAATTTCAGTAGGAGAAAGTTAGACGGAGCGGTATACCTCCCCTCTTTTTCCAACTCCAGCTGGCTAGCAGATGGAAGGACCAGTGGGCTAAAATGGGGAGAAAGGGAATAAGGAAGAAAAGGACTGAAAGTGATAAGCACACTGGTAGCTGATGTGAGTTTAGATATCTCCTAGTGTGTTTAAGACAGCTGTGTGTTTTGTTTACAGGTCCCGACAAAGTGCAGGAAGCGGGGGAAGGTGATGATCATGTCAAAGGATGGGTGTATGTATTTGTCCGATTGCCCATCCTCCGCCTAATTCTGTTTTTATTTACCTCTTTGGAGCCCCTTCACAGGGACTTGTCCTGTTGATATTGACATAAACACAAGGCAGGTTGAAAGAGTCGCTTTCTGTGGAAATAAGTCATTTAAAAAAAAGAAAAAGTTGTTCATACAGGTGGTGAAATGAAAGAAAGGACATTTCATAGCTTCAAGTTGTGTACGAATTAAAATTTGAGTTTATTTGAATTGTTTATACAGGGGTCAGCAACCCACAGTTCTGGAGCTGCATGCGGCTCTTTAGTGCAGCCCAAGTGGATCCTTAGAGCTTTTTCAAAATGGAAAAATGGGGGAGAGTAGGGCTGTAACAGTACACAAAAATCTTGGTTCGGGATGTACCTCGGTTTTGAGGTCACGGTTCGGTTCATTTTCGGTACTTATTACACACTTTTGTGCTTTCAACAATAGAAACAGTAGCCTATACAAAGCTAGAATTCTGCTCAAAAAGTAGCGGGTATTTAAAGATAATAATCCAACAACAATTTGCCTTTCAGACCCCGCGTATTGGTCAGCTTTCTTCCTGAAAGAAAAAAGAAGTCCTGTCCTGAAGAGAAAAGCAATCCCAATGATTTTAACATGTATTTTACATATGAAATGCCTCAATGAATTTTTTTTCTTATGAATGGTTTTCAGAAGCTTTGTTGGTGGATTTTCTCAAGTTAAAGCGCCACACAGAAATTAATAAATTTAATTGTGTAAGCAGGATCTGTGTATTTTTATTATTTAATTACAGTTGTTTTAGCTCATTTCAATTTATTTTATTTAAATGGGCTATTATTTATTTTATTATGTATTGGTATTTTACTAACGTGATGTAGTATTCATTTATATTGTTTATTTTATGTTGTATCACGTTAGTTCCTATGTGAATATTAGTTCCTACTTGTTTTGTTGTGGTAGGAGGGTTTTGTATTGCACACGGGGCCGTGTTGGTTATTATTATAGCAGCAGTAAATCAACAAAGACAAGTCAACTGTGCCCCGATCTACCACTCAAGAGATCTGATGGGACTCAAAAAGTGGGTTACGAGTGCATATTGGTATGAAAATCGACCGGATCCAACGTATTTTTACACGAGTGACTTCCGGTCTGCCCGGTCTGCTAGCTAGTAGTATTGACGCAGGAGGGCGTCTCATGTCAAATAATAAACTCTGCCGTTCTTTTCGCGTGCATTGCGTTGCGCCGTTTCTGGGACGCGTCTAACACACGGCCACACTGCGACTAGTGTGCATTGGCTGATTGACTTTAACGGTCGAGTTTCACTGCGTTCTCGCGGCGGCCACGTTGTCGCGCCGTTGACATTTCTTAACTGTCCTACCGTGTTGGTCCTCATTATAGTAGAGAAGACGGAGTAAATATAATCTACACAAAGAAACTGTAACACGATCGACTCACAGCCTCAAAAAGTAAGGGTTATATTAAGTCAGAAACTTGTTCGGTACGTCTCCGTACCGAACCGAGCACCAAGTACCGAACCGGTTCAATACGAATACATGTACCGTTACACCCTTAGGGGAGAGACATATAATTTTTATTTTAAAATGGTTTCTGTCGAAGGACAAACATGACACAAACATTCTTCTAATTCATTAATATTATAATGAAGTTAAACTTGAGACTGCATCGTTCAACAGAGTAGTCACGTGGTGGGTCATTCTCTATAGCAGTGTTTTTCAACCTTTTACATTGGAAAAAATCTCGCGGCACACCACAAACCAAAAATGTTCTAAAATTACTTTCTGTACAGTATATTTATTAAATATACTTCTCAGTATTTATACTTAATCAGTGTGAAACTTGAGCCTGTTTAGATGAACACAAAGCCAATATCCTGGCAGGAATCTTTTTCAACAGCTCTCAGTCCCTCTCTGTTTTATTTCTATTTTTACAACAGTTAGGCTTGAAAAGCTCAAAATAATCAGACAGGGGGACTTTAGTGATGTCTTTATCCGCATTAGGGCCAAGCATCTCGCTGACAATGGCTTTGCAGGGAGGTAGTATTAATATCTCTGCAACGGTGTGGGACTTCTTGAATTTAGAAACAATTTCAGCAACAAGTTAACTGGCTTTGAGGGCTTTCACATTTACTGTACCTTTGTAGTTTTTCTCAAAAAAAGTTGCCTCTTTCTCTGTGTTTTCATAAAGGCGAACAAAATAGTCCATCGACTTGTTTTGAAATAACGGGTGTTTCATTTGGAGATGACGTTTAAGCTTCCTTGGCCCCATGGCGCTGTTGGATAGTGTTCAAGAACTGCTCGGATTGCCCGCCACCAGCCACCTTGATTTCCTTGACAATGTGTTGGAATAAATCACAGATGAAGGATTGACGCTCGTCAAATATGGATAAACTTCATAAGTCTAATCAAAGGATCTACACTGGACGTGCTCGGGCCCACACTGTCGCGGACAGCAAGGTGGCCTAATGCCATAAATCCGAGCAGTTCCCGAACACAACACGAGCAATACACATAACCAAGAACTTTCTACCTACTCCTTCCTTCCTACTGCAACTCTGTCCAACGACGTCAAAAGAAAAAAAAAAAAAATAGGGGTTGTAAAACAAAGGCTTGCTAAAATATGCTCTTTCAAAAGTGCACGAAATGCGAATACAAAATAAAATTCCCGAGTGTTTTTTCAAACTATGCGAATTGCACTTTCATTTCAAAAGATCCATAAATACATTTAAAAATAAATTCAAATACCTTAGCCACAAACGGTATAAAAAAATAATGAGGATAAAAGTACAACAAAAGAACAATTAACTTGCTAGCAAAAGTCCGCTAGCTTAAATGCTATAAAATGCTTTTTTTTTTAAAACAATGCTCTTAACAAATTGTTCAGTCACATATTTCCACAAAAAACTGCTAATTATACTTCTGAATTAAATCACGAATGCATAAACAATCATATTAGCTCAAACATAAACCTTATGTTGGTTTTAACAGAGAGCAGCTGGATCCAGCAGTGTAAGATTAGTTTTGTCAAATTGACTGTTGCCACTAGAGGGCAGTGTACGCGCCCAAATCAATTAAACGAAATGCCAACACTTTCAAAACAAATCTTTACAACTCCACACTAATTAAATGAATCCTCGGCGCATCAAAACTTGATTCGAAGCTTTTTTTCCCTAATCAAATTACTCAATTGATTAATCGTTGCAGCACTATATTTAGCCAACTTAGTCATTCTAATTGAAGGCTAATATAGCAAATATAGATACATACAACATGTGTTGCCTTCATTATAAGGCTTATATAAGGCTTTCATTTTTTTTTTTTTTTTTGCGCCTCCAGACATATTGTTTTTTATTTAAAATTTGGTCCAATATGGCTCTTTCAACAGTTTGGGTTGCCGAACCCCGGTTTATACTATTACTTATACTCCGGTGCGACTTTTTTTCCCTCTTCATTGCACATTTTTTGGCTGATGTCCGAAAAATACGGTAATAGAATTTGCTTGTGTTAATATATTTCTTGATGATAGGAAGTATTATCCAATACTATTTATTCACTAACGAATTTAATTCCTACAAGAGGAAATCCAATGTTCCGTAAAGACAACTAATTCATCAACGGTAGTGAATGTAAGACTTTTTAAGTTCCTGCTTAACTCATTGGCTGCCATTAGTGGTAAACGATAAGCCAAATCTGCTTTATAAAGCATCTGTTTTTAAAATGAATAGGCAGTGTCTCAAATTCAACAGGAAATTACCTGTAAACAGTGTTGTTAATCTTACTGAAAAAAAGTAATTAATTATAGTTACAAATTACTTCTCCCAAAAAGTAATTGCGTTAGTAACTCAATTACCTGAATGTAAGAGTAATTAGTTACTTGGCAAAGTAATTGGTGATAATTCTTTTTTTTTTTTCCCCTCAAAAAAAACAAACAAACAAAAAAAAAAACACTGGCCACACTATGTGAAGTTTTTTGTGAAGGTTTTTGGTACAATTGGCCTGAGCCCAATTCTTTACCCTAATTTATCCTTTACCCTGAATCAACTGTTAAAAGTTGTTAAAATTGCTCCCATTCTTGCATTAGTTCCCTTCTCTCTACTTTCGACATAAGAAAGTTTTAAAACTGTTTCATCATTTAAAGATAGATTCAAGTCAAGATTTTGCCGATTTAGAAGTATTTTAGATAAAAAGTTACTTAGGTTCGCTAGGAAGGTTCTCTACAACAGAGCCGTCCTAAAAAGTCTACTGCTTTAAGATGGCGGCTGTCTACTAACGCATTTAGTGCCATGTCTGTCATTTTGCATCTAGTTATATCTACAGTGGGGAGAACAAGTTTTTGATACACTGCCAATGGGTTTTCCCATTGTCAGTGTATCAAATACTTGTTCTGCCCACTGTATATACAGTACATGTGATATCTACCATGTCTACCATATCTACCATAACATGCGGGCGTAGTTTGTAGGCTATCGGCTACAACATGTATTATTGGAGCTACCTAGCATCGCGTTTGCTCCTCGTCACAATTTTCTTGCCTCCTCCCCACTCCTGCTCTGCTCTGTTGTCTCGGTGAGTCCGTCTCCCTCAGACTTTTCGACCAATATAGTAACGCATAGTAACGCATGCCTTTCCGTCCTCAGTAATGGTAACGGCGTTGCCAAGATGAGAAAAGTAATTAATTACATTACGCACTACTGAAAAAAATAACGCCGTTAGTAACGCCGTTATATTGTAACGCCGTTATTAACAACACTGCCTGTAAATGCCCTAAAAATAAGTAGAATGTGACCTGCAAATGCCCCGAAAATCGGAAAGACGATTGCAAAGCAAATGTTCTAGTTTTGAATGAATGAACCATATTTTTACCATATTTTGATTTCCAAAAAAGAGGACACTCGGCCCGGCCTCGAGATAACTGAATTTTAGATACTTGAAGTTTGGTGCATTTCAGGTCTTTCGCCGGTGATTTTCAGTTTTGAAATGGAAATGTAATCCAGTCAATACACACACAGTAGGGTATGTGCCAACTAAACATTTTTATAAATTACTATCACGACAATTGTCACTGACATATTGTTATTCACACTCTAGACTGCACGCAAACAATAAACGAAATAAACTAACAAACGATTCAACCAGCATGTTTCCAAACGCACCAATTTAAAACTACATTTCCCATAATACCTTGCGTGACTTAGCTCACTGATAGCTACCCAATTAGCAAGCACCAGTAGCTGAGCCAAAATCAAACATTGCTATAAAAGTTTACAATCATCGGCAGTGCAACGATGTGACACCAAACAGGATTTTACAGATCATGCCAGTACAAAGCTCTGACAGAAGTCAACAGTTGCCAAAAATTAAGTTTAGCAAGTGTACCTGTAGCCTGTGAGCTCCTGTCGTGACGAAGGTTTTTCTGTGAATGAGAAATGACAGTTAACGGCATGATAATGCCAGTCTATGACTGCGCACGCATGCGCAAATTTTTATCCAAAGTAGAATAAAGGTATTTTTGACTTAATTAGTCTTTTGGGTACATGAGCATTTGATTATATACGTATTGGTCGTAAAAAAAACAACAACCTCTTAACAACTGATCAGGCTCTCTGGAAACATGCAGGCAGCACAGTACTGTAGTGTTATGTGCAAAGTATGTCAATTAGTAAGTAAGTGAATTTTAACACACGCTTATTTTTAAAAATAATAAAACCGGATATGAAAAGTGAACATGTGCGGGCAAAAGAGGACTTTTGGTCACCCTACATTTTACCACTTACAACACTTAAACTAAGGAAACAGTTCTAACAGATTTCATTTAATAAACAAACAATGGCACCTGATACATAATAATGGCCCTTCCCTCCATTTTTAACACATATAGCTAAATAAATTTGCTTTGACCATCAAGGGCTTCCCTTAGGCGTCCATCTTTGATTACCTCCCATTACGCCTTTACGCCGGCGTAAATGACAATGACTCGTCATATAACTTCCTCTCCTCCGCCTCCCTTCCTTCTGTTGAACCTTCTTTACAACCTGTATAAAACTATTTCAACGTAGCTTCAACTGGGTGGAGTATTTGAGCAAAGCCTTGTTGGCCATAAACAAGGCTAGCACTGTTGTCTAGGTTTTTATTGTGGTGTGCTAGCAAGGAAATTTTCGGTGTTAAAAAATGAGTTGTTTGTTTTTAGATAGCTATCAATGGACTTCAATAGTTTTATGTCTGTCTGAAAAGGAAATATTGCGTGTGTGGTTGTAGTGTGGTAAAAGCCGCCAGACGGTTTAATTAGCTAAAACTGGCAGCTAGCAATGAATGATTACATTGACAGTGATGGACGTCCAATCCATTTGAACTGGAAGATGTTGGCAGTGCCATAAATGGCAGCTAATGAGTTCACCTACAGGTTTCAAACACACCTGGATCAAAAATAATCAGGATTATTGTCAGGCTCCTGCTGGTGACATAATCATTTGATTCAGGTGTGTTAGGGGAGGGAGACGTGGAAAACACGACAGGAAAATTGGCACCGAGGTCCGAATTTAGTGAACCCATGCTGTATACCACCACTGACAGTCATGGTTGCCCAACTTCCCATCATGCATTTGGGCGGAACAATTAAGTCGCTACGGTATCGTTTAGTGAAAGCACAACAAAAATAATATTCCTATCTCTCAAAATAATAATTTTCACAACTTTTACAGCATGTTCTGCGTTGTGTTCAATTAAGCGTGTTAAGTAAAATGATGGTCTCCTGTGAGAGATGGGAATATTATTTTTGTTGCGCTTTTATAAAATGATACTGTAGCGACTTAACAGTTCTGCCCAAATTGTGATGGGAATTTGACTGTCAGTGGTGGCTGCAAATGGTATACAGTATGCTCTGCATTGTGTTCAGTTAAGCGAGTTAAGTAAAAGATCGTCTCCTGTCCTTCTTCCCCACGTCGTTCGCCACAATACTTATATTTATTGTGAAAGAGTTGCCAAAGCTTAAGCCAATAAAAGGCGCGGTCCAATGAACGCCTCAGTCCACTCGCATTTCTCTGCCTTTTTGCTCTCCATGTGCTAAAACGGCATCATCGTAAACTGTTTGAGGCAACGCATGAACGGGTCATTCCGTGCATGCGTTAATTGCGTCAAATACTTTAACGTGATTAACTAAAAAATTAATTACCGCCCGTTAACGCGATAAATTTGACAGCACTAATAAAAACACAACTTTCAATGAGTAAATGAAAAAAATAGACTATTAAAGAAATAAATAAGGATATTTACAGTTTTTTTTCGTTTAATACCTTTTTTAATTGAAATATGTAAATAAGAAACGTTATTAATTTGCTGTGAAAAGGGTCAAAAACGGGGATTTCGAAGGAATGTGAACAATTCTTCTTTCAAAACTTATCGATTTGCGAATCCTTTGGTCTTAAAATAATTGCCCTCCGATGTTAGCATAACAGTTACAAGTATAGAATGATCCATAACCAAAAAAATGGGCTGGTCAGGGATATCTTAATGATACTTTAGCATCTGGAAACATTTTGTCGAGAGTACTCAGGTTTAAGTGCAAAAACCTTGCATTCCATCGTCAAAGTTTATTTTTGTAAGGTGAATTCGAGCAGTTAGGTCAATTCGGGATGCTTTTACCAGTCTGACGCTCACAATCTTAGCGTGATTTTCTCGACCGAGGGCTTTTGGTTTTTTCTGGGTGACAAAGAGCTACCATAAGTCATCGGCACATTTTGTTTTTTTACAACTTCATGGAGGTTTCGGGCATTCCTCTCCGGGGTGCGCGTTTCTGCCCGTTAGCCACATGTTCGGCAAAGTTAAAAGAAGCTTTTTAGCCTTCCATTGTTGTTTCCAGAAGATCTGAGGGGGGAAACTCCGGGTTTCCGCTTGCGAATTTCTCTTTCGCAGGCTCTGTGGGACTTGCGAGATGTTGTCGGGCTATTGTGTTGCGTGTGATTCCATAATGCTGTGACTGTGTTAATGACTTTGTGCTCTGAATGGAACTCATTTACTAGAAACTGATTAGAAATGACTGCTTAAGAAAAACTTTCCCAGCCAGTGTGCAGTGTTTTCTTGGACTCCTCCTTACTTTCTTTGAAGTCTGCGACGGTCCGAAGTTGGTCGTGAAGCCAATGACCCGTCTGGCCAGGCCGCACCGGGCTAGTAGTCCCTTGTGTGCGCTTGTCTGGCTTTTCACAACCAGTTCAGGGAGCGCCCTTCATTTACGAGTCATTTCCTTAAGAAAACACACTGTCTGGACAAGCCTTCATCTAAGGATGCCTATTTGGAGGCCTCCTGATTATAGAGGGAGGCTGATGACGACAAAAGCAACTTGTTAGGACCGATCAATTGAGGTTGCTAAATTGAATACAAGGCCGAGGCTTGTTATTGCTGTTGTTTGGTCGTTAATCATCAGCCGAGTTGTTTTGGAATCCCCTAACTCATAGGGTGGCGAACTCAGTTTTTGTCACAGGGCCACATTAAGGTACGGTTATCAAATAGGGTTGGGAACGTCTGGGTACGACAAATAATAAACAGAAAAACAAGCTTTTTTTATATTTCTGCTGTGAATTGGAATGAGTATCACAAGCAGACGTCCAATCCATTTAAAGTGGGAGGGTGGCAGCGAATGAACATTCGTTCATTCGCTGCCATCCTCCCACTTCAAACGGATCGGACGTCTGTGGCGGCCAGTGGCAGCCAACGAGATAAGTTTGGTGCATTTCAAGCAAGGGCGGAAGTTTGCATAGGGACGGTAGGGACACAACACTAGCAAGTTTTCAGGATGCTCAAATCGTCCTCACGAACTTTTAAGCAACCTTATTTGCATTAGAGATGTCCCGATCCATCCCGATCAATCGGGTTCGATCAAGTCATTTTCAAAGTATCGGAATCGGCAAAAAAATATCAGCCATGCCTTTTTTTAATATATACAGTACTGTGCAAAAGTTTTAGGCAGGACGCCTGACTAAAACTTTTGCACAGTACTGTATATTTTTATTATATTATGTATATACAGGATATACTGTATGTATATATTTTCCCCAAGTGGAAGCTTCCATGATCCTAATTAATTTAACAATCAAAAAAATATATATACAGTACTGTGCAAAAGTTTTAGGCAGGACACCTGCCTAAAACTTTTGCACAGTACTGTATATATTTTAAATAAGTCATTTTCTATTTGTATTTAACGTTACAGACATAATATGTTACACTCATCCCGAATCTTTAGTTTAGGATTAAGGTAGGGTTATCGACAATATCCCGAAACGGCGGCAATTAATTTATTAACAAATGTGTCACGGTAAAATGCTCTCTAAATATGCGCTGCACGACCCTCTCACTCAGTATCGCGCTCAATCTGTAATGACGCTGTTTTACCTATATAGAGAGATAGAAGGCAGTGAATAATGAGTAGAGTGGATGTTGGCAGCCATTGGGGCCTACAATGGCTAACCTTGCAATCCCTCTCCCTCTGATTAGAAATATCATGGGAAGCAGTGTGAGGATGCAAGGTGGCCTTTGATCTTTGCCTTAACACAAGTTATTTCCCAAAGCAGAGAAGATATATCCATTGGTAGCACGACGCACAGTCATGGTTTTACTTCCCATCATGGTTCCACTTCCCATCATGCATTGGGGGCAGGGCTGCAGTACCATTTACTGAAAGCTCAACAAATACACTAGATGGCAATATTGAGTCATAATATACAAAGTCACAAGTCTTTCTATCCGTGGATCCCTCTCACAGAAAGAAGGTAATAATGTAAATGCCATCTTAATGATTTATTGTCATAACAAACAAATGCAGTACTTATGTACTGTATGTTGAATGTATATATTCATCCGAGTTTTATTCATTTTTTTCTTAATGCATTGCCAAAATGTATATGATCGGGAAAAATTATCGGGAATGATTGGAATTGAATCGGGAGCAAAAAACAGCAATCGGATCGGGAAATATCGGGATCGGCAGATACTCAAACTAAAACGATCGGGATCGGCTCGGGAGCAAAAAAACATGATCGGAACAACCCTAATTTGCATTATACAATAAGTTCAGCTACAGTCCCTGACAAAAGTCTTGTCGCTTATCAATTTTGTAGAAACAATTGCTAATAACCTGACTTTTGATTTTTCAATTGGTTTCAGAAATGGCTCATAGGAAAGCTAAGACCCTCCCAAATGACGTTGAATGTACAAAAATATATTTGTTTCACAGAAAAAATATTTATCATTAAATGAAGACATAAAGGTCAAATTTGGGCAATACAAAAGTTTTGTCGCCTACATAAGGTAGTGTGAAAATTAAACAAAAAATGTAATCAGGGCTGTCAAAATTATCGCGTTAACGGGCGTGAAGTAATTTTTCAAAATTAATCACGTTAAAATATTTGACGCAATTAACGCAGATGCCCCGCTCAGACAGATTTAAATGACAGTACAGTGAAACGCTCACTTGTTGTGTTTTATGGAGTTTTGTCGCCCTCTGCTGGCGCTTGGGCGCGACTGATTTTATAGGCTTCAGAGCCCATGAGCATTGTGTAAGTAATTATTGATATCAACAATGGTGGGCTACTAGTTTATTTTTTGATTGAAAATTTTACAAATTTTATGAAAACGAAAACATTAAGAGGGGTTTTAATATGAAATTTCTATAACTTGTACTAACATTTATCTTTTAAGAACTACAAGTCTTTCTATCCATGGATCGCTTTAACAGAATGTTAATAATGTTAAAGCCGTTTTGTTGATTTATTGTTATAATAAACAAATACAGTCCTTATGTACCGCATGTTGAATATATACAGTACTGTATATTTTTATTATATTATATTTATACAGGATATACTGTATGTATATATTTTCCCCAAGTGGAAGCTTCCATGATCCTAATAAATGTAATAATTAAAAAAATATATATATACAGTACTGTGCAAAAGTTTTAGGCAGGTGTCCTGCCTAAAACTTTTGCACAGTACTGTATTGCCCTTGTTTGTCTCATTGTTGTCTCCTTTTCACATTCCTTCTTGTGTTCTGGTTTTCTTGTAATGAAGCTCCTCCCTGTCTCCCCGATGTATGATTTATTGCATGATTTGCATGGAATCTCATATATTGAGTTGCATTTGTAATAATTGGCAATTAAAGAAAACAATCACAACAAGAACATCACAAATCAGCCATCACCGATCACTGCAAAAGGGGAAAACCACATCATAGACTGGGAAAAGGCCAGAGTCATTCGCACCAAAGAAAACAAACATCAGCGCTGGATCAGGGAGGCCATTGAGATCCACAAGCGGGGCCCGAGGACCATCAACAGGGACGAGGGGGCATACGTGCTCTCTACGACCTGGAACAGCATCTTGGAAGAGTGAATGGGCAGTAGAGGGCGTGACTGGCCTGTCATTCTGACAGGTGAGTCACGCCTTCATCCATCAGCTGATAAAGATGAGTCACACCAACATCAGTGACCCTCTGACGAAGGCGGAAGTGCCCGCCGAAACATGTCAGGTAAATAAAACCACCTACTATTGCCTGGGATAAAAGAAAGGGTTTGACGAACATTTTAAGTTTTGTTATACTTGTATCAAAAAATAATTAATCGGGATTTATGATGGAATGACTTTCCATTTTTTTGATGTCGTTGCTCATACAGACTCATATATGCCTATGGAAGGTGCCTGTTTTGGTTTTAGGTCGCTAGTGGCTTCGGTTTTGAAAATATTTGAATTGTAAGTATTTGAAAATAGGCCCTCTACGGATCTGCCCCATGTGCCGTCAACTCAGACTCTTGTGACCTATTCAACTAATAGAACGCCTATCACTTAAATTGTTTCAGATCGTCATGACGCACAAAGTCAGATTTTAACGACCGGCGGTTTGATAGTCACTGTAATATTTCATGTCGCGTTCATGTTAATCCGCTCCCTTCGGATTCCTTGGCCATTTGGTTCGCATATATTGAACTAGTTTGCGAATTCCATGGTTGCAAAATCTCTTTGGGAAACTTTGGCAAATCGGAGACCTCCAACTTTGTCCGTCTTCCACTTTTTCTATGTCACCAGGTGGGTTCAATTTCCATTCCGCCTCAGATTTATTGGTTCTGTGTCATGCCACAGGGTCCAAATAAATACAGGAACAGCCTGCACTAGAATATTCTGAACTCAGTCAGGTTTTATTAGACAGCAAATGCTAAATGTTTGCAGTGATTCATCGCAACATAAAAGCCTTCACCAGGTGTTGTTGGACTCCGCGGCGGCGGATTACAGGGTGGCGTTAAAGGGGTATCGTGGAAACAAACACGTTCAAGTACCTGCGAGGATCTAGTCCATCTATTGTTTCCTTTTGGAACGTATCATCCCTTACATTTTGTTGCCCTGATGTTGGTCCAGATGAATCCAGATGTCACTTTTTATAGGAAGAGCTCGTAAAAGCTGAAGGGAAAATCATCTTTTCAGAGGACAGCGCAACAATTGCCATCTCCTAAGGAGTCGGGCCCTTTTTTGATCTTGCTCTACTGAGGTCTGCCATAACAGCTGTTTGCTGGTGATGATGGTCTATTACAGGGGTGTTGAATTCATCCTTGTCGCGGGCTAAATCGTTGTTACGAGTTCAGCTGGAGGGTCTTTATAGCCCATTTCAGAAACATATCCCGGTAAATTCCTGTGTAAGGTGATGCGGGATTTACTCGCGTCATTGCTTTCACGCATGTAGAGATATCCTGGGAATGGCGTGGGTTGGACACTTTCACAGGCCTGTCCCATGTTGCCCACTGGCGCTCTCTGTGCGGGGAGGGCTGCTGGCGCGATTTTGTAAAACGGACATTACGTCATTTTTGGTGAGCATCGGCTGTCACAATGTTGGTCAAATCTTATTTTTTTACAGAGCAGTTTGTGGGAGCATTACCAACGTCGTAACTGCAGCCAGTTCAAGCTCATCAAGACTGTTTTTAAGTCAAGGCGAAGGGTGTCGAGATATTAACTGGCTAGGCACCATTGGACATCTCTCCCGCTCTTGTTTTGAAATCCCCTATGTTGTGTTGGTATTTGAGTGTATGTGTTTTGTTGTATTATTGGCTCTCTGCCTACCGCTTAGCTTAGTATTATTTATCTCGGTCGACCTACTGTCACGGACCCATTGTGTTATTCCCCCTTTTCCGCAATCGCGCGTATTTTTGTTTGTATTTAATAAACCCTTGAACGTGTCCCTCCGTTGTTTTGTGCTTTGAGGTACAACATCGGCACCAAAATAAACCACACATTTCCAAAGCTGGACGATGGACTGTCTTCCTCGGCACTACGATCTAGTAGCAATATAATTTTGTTATGTTTTCAGTTTAATTTAGCTATTTCCAGCTTGCTATGTTGATAATTGCTATGTTTGTTTACTGCTTTTTGTCTTACTGCAAAGAAAGATGATTGGATATTTACGTCATCAGCCATTGTGCTGTGACCTGGGAATTTTAATTTTAACACTTGCTTTCACATACACCTCATCCCGGGAAAGTCCTGTACATTATACTAAGATGCGACATGTGAAATCATGCATGATCTCCATGTACAGTAGAGCAGGGCCGTAAACCGAAAATTTACCGGTACCGAAATTCTTCACGATGACCGACGTAATTTTGACCATGTCGAAAAATTCGGTAACTTAATAAAACAAGAAAATATAATCTTTTCATCCCACTTTGACTCTGTGTTGTTCGGCTATGTTCATTCCCCTTGAAGAAAGCAGTCAGTGTGCTTACGTATGGAGTCACGTCGTTATCAGGAAGCCAAACAATCAGAATCCTGGTAGGCTAACGCTAGAGGCTAACGCTACAAGCAAACGTGATGGAGTATGGCTTAAGGGAGGTTCGGCAAACTTTCACCCGACATTAAGTAGACTCTTGGTGGCATCCAGACGGGCTTTCACCAGCTGTCCTCCCTTGTTGTCACGATTTCCGGAGACGGTGCTTTCAGTGCTTTCTACTAATACGCGGCTAGCGGCGCTAGCGGTTAACGCTACAAATGAGCGTGATGGAGTCGAAAAGCGGCTCTAACCTTGTCGAAACGGCTGAATTTAATGAGTGGATTGGGCACGGAACACATCTAGCAATTAGTATGTCGTGTTATTGTGTATCTCTGTGTGTGATTTCTCTGATAGCTTTTGTGATGGTAAAGCATTCAGCATAAAGTAGGCCTACAATCCAACAGTGAAAATTATAATATGACCGTTTAATGGCCCAAACTATTTTTCTGTATGTGCTTAGTTCTGTGTCATTACTGCCATCATAAAATCTTAAATGTTTCATTTGCAGAAGATCAATATAGCCTTAATGAGTGTGTGTGTGACTGTGTGTTGGTTCATGTGTGCCTAAATGTATTAAAAAATGCACTGGGGAAAAAAAACCTGAAACCTAGATGTAAACACTTGTGTTGAGTAATTATGTAACAGCAGCCATTAACAAGAAGTTGTCCTTTTGAAGTGTACTGTTCAAGCTGTAAATCATTTGTGTTACAATGACATGTTTGCATAGGCATATTAATTTTGACAATGTACATTGTTGAAGCCATAGAAGCTGTTATAAATGTTCAAACTTGAATTCTTATTGTTCACAATTCATTTTTATATACTTAATGTTTAGACTGCATGTACAATTTTTAAATGTATTACATTGAAATCTGGTAAATAAATCAACGAGAAACAGTTAATCTGATTCAGATTTTCAAATTATACAACAGTCCGCTTGGGCGAATTTATCGTCATTTATCGTTATCGAGGTAAATCTGCTCAATTTACCGTGATACGTACTTAAGGCCATATCGCCTAGCCCGATCTCCGTGTCAGTCAACCTGGAAAATGCTTTCACATACAAGGGCTGCCCGTTTAAATCCCGGGATTTTAACAGTGTTTAGGCGTATGTGAAAGGGGCAACTGGCTAATCAACAATTTAAAGTTAAAAATGTATCACATCAGATTTTTCTATCCAATTCAGATCGCTTGTTGATTTGACGTGAGCATCCCCATTCATTTCCAAAGAAAAAAAATGACCCGATTGTAACAGGAAGTTACTATCTCATCTACGATAACTTAGTTTTTTCTTTTAATTAAATGTTTACCAATTTTTCCTTTTTTTGTTTTTTTTTCTTTAAAAAATGTAAATAAAGAAAAGCTAAAAATGAAAAAAAGAGAACATTTCCTCCAATGTGGTTTTAGAGGTGCTCTCGATCCAGAAAAAGTCACATGATGGCGGGGGTTATTAGGTTAGCTCGGGTTACCTGGCTTTTCTGGACCCCTAGATTAAGGAAGTGCAACCTGAACCGAAAATGCCAGAAGCGCCGCTTCTTTATTTACAAAAACACCCATACAGATTTGAAGCCTCGACCGGAATTCCAGAGCGAAGCAAGAAAAACAAATCAATTAGGTGGATGTGTGACCGAATACTAATGACTTCCTTGTGGTTCCTTGAACGGACACTCAACCTTCCTTGACATGTCTCTGCTAAACGACAGCTCAATGCTGCACACGTCGAGCGCTGCGAAGGCTCAGCGAAAAACACCAGATCAGAATACCATCTGCTTGTCCGGTCTCCCTCGGCTCATTATTCAAACTGTCTATCGCCACGTCGTTGCCGTGGAAGACAAACGATCCCGGCATGTCGTTGAGATACTTTTAATCTGATGTCCCCTGGCAAAAAGAAGTGTGTGGCTTTGTCTGAGGGCCAGTTTAAGGAAATGTTAGGTATATGTCCCCGATCTGGTCACGTGATCAGGTCTTTTTCAGAGGAAAAAACAGTATATACAGTGCGGAGCAAAGTTATTTCCACCCCTTGTGATTTTGCAAGTTCACCCACTTAGAAAATAAGAGTTCTGAAATTTCAATCATAGATGCATTTCC
Source organism: Corythoichthys intestinalis (assembly GCF_030265065.1). Lineage (NCBI taxonomy): Eukaryota > Metazoa > Chordata > Actinopteri > Syngnathiformes > Syngnathidae > Corythoichthys > Corythoichthys intestinalis. The sequence goes on along the minus strand of NC_080414.1, from coordinate 17,921,576 downwards.
ACTCATAGAGACATAAACTAAAAAAAAAATAAAAAAATCCAGAAATCACATTGTAGGATTTTTTAAAATCATTTATTTGTAATTTACTGGGGATCATAAGCAGTGCTGTTAATCTTACTTTAAAAAAGTAATTAATTACAGTTACAAATTACTTCTCCCAAAAGGTAATTGCGTTAGTAACTCAGTTACCGGAATGTAAGAGTAATTAGTTACTTGGCAAAGTAACTGGTGATAATTTACACGTTTTTTTTTTCTAAAAAAAAAAACAAAAAAAAAACAGGTCACACAATGTTAAGTTTAAAGGGTTTTTGGGACAACTGGCCCTAGCCCAATTCTTTACCGTAAAACTCCCTAAACTAGTCTGGCGGCAACGGCCATGCCGGCAAGCAACAGCCCAGCCCCCGGCGATGGTGAGAGTGGGAGCGGCAGCCGCTCTCGCGTGCAGCCGGTACAGGGAGAGACAACAGAAGAGGGAGAGGGTAATGACGAGCTGGTGGAGGTTCCCCAGACAAGCGCAGGGCAAGTAAGTGGGGATGAATAGGGTTACTTGCTAGGTATATTGGCAATTGTTATCCATCAGGTAGCTACATTTTAAATTAAATCAGTGCTTCTCAATTATTTTGTATTTTATGTTAGGCCACCCCCCCAGGAAGACGTAAACATTCCGCGCCCCCCCTCTAACTCTCTGCGGCCACTGTAAGTATATACTGTAGTATCATTTCTATATAAAATTCTTATAAGTACACCTCTGCATAACATTGTGTAAAAAGTAATATAGATCAACTTACAATAAAGCGTAAAATAAAAAACACACATCCAATGTGTAAAAATATACCTAAGATATTTTTGACCATTTGATACTGAATAAAATTTTAATAAAATCGATGAATAATAATAAATTCAAATTGATTGGCGACATTAACTCATGAGGACAATATGTCGAACAATTAGACCGAAAAAACAAAAAATAATAGAACAAAATGACAGTTTCATTGGACAGAGGGACAGTTTTTATTTTTGCTGCTGGCAGTATCAGCTCCTTTGCTATGGTGTAGGGTTATTTTGCACTGAGCAACTTGGTATGCCACCTTATACGATGCTGACAGTGCTCCCTGGTTTACTGATGAAACATTGACAAACCAGGAGGATTGTTGGCAATATTTGGCACTAGCTGAAAAAAAACAATTCCTGCTGTCCACCGCGAACATTTTTAAACAAAGTAAATAGTCTGGTCTTTCTTAGGCTACGTTCATACTACAGGTCTTAATGCACGAATCCGATTTTTTCGTGTTTTTCCGACTCGAGTGAGGCATTAACTTGACGGTCTGAACGTGACAAGTCGCATAGAACTGGACCATTTCAAATCCGATCTGGGTCACTTTCGTATGTGGTTCAAATCCGATCTGGGCCACATTTTTCCAGACTGTCGCGGCGGTCTGCACTGTCCAGTCTCTCAAATCGGAATTCATGCAGCAATTACGTCATCAAAAAGCGAGAGAGACGCCACCGTAGCGGTGCAGCTGTGCGTTATTAGCACTTAGCTTGCCTTGAACACGGCTTTTTAGGAAGGGTCGGACTTGACAACAGTCATTAAAAAAATAAAAATGGCTTGAGGATAAGCCTGAGAATGATCTGCTCTATATAAGCAATATTTCAACATTGCTTACACGGCCGAGAGTCGGGGCAAACTGCGCGTATGTGTGTGTGACATGTACGGACAGTGTGTGCATGCTATTGATCCATATACTTTGAATATAAGCCTAAACTGGGATTATTTATGTCTGTTATTTGTTTCCTCTTTTTAAAAAGCAAAATATGATATCCCTGGACTGACGGATGACAGCCAGCATGTGTGGTCATTTGTTTTGATGCTTCTGTGCATGCGTGCATGGTCTCAATGGACAAAGGCAGTCTGAACGGGCACGCCAAAAAAACAGATACGACAAAAAATCGGATTCGTGCATTAAGACCTGTAGTATGAACGTAGCCTTAGTCTCCCACTGTAATAAAATTCAAAAGCTAGATGCTACATACGCTTAGTCATATTTCCCTGTCTAAGCTTTTCATATCTTCAGTGCTCTTTTCTGTGTGCTCTTGTTTGGTCCAAAAATATTGCGCACACGCTGAAAATGAGAGCGGCACTGCCACCCACTAAGTGGACGTGCAGTTACACTTTATTCTAATACGACAAAAAAGTATGTTCCCCAAGGTCACATGCGCCACCCTCAGCATCTCTCTGCGCCCCCCTGGCGGGGCCCGCCCCACTATTTGAGAAGTACTGAATTAAATAAATGGCAATTAAAGGGTTAGTGCCAGCTAGTGCATGTCCCCGTTTGCAATCGTGTCAAGTTACAGTATGCTAGTCCTACTATCCCTCTCCTAAGAAAAAATATTGCTGTAAAACAACGTATGCACACGCAGCAGCAATATTAATTCAGAAGAAATATAGTCTCCTGCCTTTTTCTGGTTCTACATAGAGATCCTGAGAGTGTTCTGTTCATTTCTCAGTGAGTATTCAAGTTAAAATGTATAATTACAGCTTCTTTTCATTGTGAGTTATCATAAATCATACCATGTTTTCTTTGTGCTTCAGGCAGTCTCCTGCCTTTTCTGGTTCTACATTGAGACCTGGACTGTGCTTTCTCAGTGAGTATTCGAGTTAAAATGTATAATAATGCAATGTGTAGTTCTTCATAGCCGCTTCATTTTTCTCTCAAAGTGCACGAAATTGATGCATTTTACAATAAAATGTAAAAAAAAAAAAAAAAATCCCGGGGAGTTATCCCCCTGGACCCCCCTACAGGGTCTGTGTTTCCTTTTGTACAGCGATTCTTGTGGGCTGGGCTGAGTCAAAGTCCAGGGCTGCTTTTTAGTCCCAGTCCGCCCCTGATCATCTGTAAGGCACTCCAGATCTTTCAAAATCTTAAGACGCAAAGTATCTCGAGACAAGATATGAGCATAAATTGTCTGTCAGGACTCAATCCCAGAGCAGGTCTTGACTTATCCCCACCTCATAAAGTGATGCTAGACAGTGCACTGGTTTGGATCTCCACCAAGAGCCACATGGCATTCCCGAGACTCATTTGACAACGCAAAGCCACCGGTAGTTCGCACTCGACATCTCAATTTGAAAAAAAAAAACAAAAAAAACCCGTCTGATTTCAAGTGCGTCTGTTGATTTACAGCACTGAGATTCTAGGACAAGCAGCGACCTTGTTCTGCTCGCAGCTGAAAAGAAGGGGGCCTGTGGGCCTCAGCTGAAGGGCAAAATGTCAAAAAACTACATCTATCTCCCGCTTACCAATGAAGACAGAAATATCTAAGTTCGGAAGAAGGGGGTGACGGGCGGTCACGGGGGAACGAGAATGACGGTATTGTTAGCAAAAAACAAAACTGGCCTCTTTCCTTTTTGACACGGATTCCTCCGGGCGAATTAAAAATGTCTGCTTGTCAGTCGTTAATCGAGCGCAACGGGAAATTTATGAGTAAATCCAACCATTCCGCTGATTAACGTCTGTGTTCTGTTGCCACTGAACAAGTGGGCTTTTTTTTTTTTTTTTGCACGCTTATATGTTATTTAGACGGTAGCGCAACAGCTGGACCACGTATTGGCACACTAAGGAATTGTCTTTAAACCGTAACCCCTCAGGGAGGAATATTTTTTTTCCATGGAATCCTCTCTGGTTTGGAGTAACTTTGGCACTTTCTGAAATGGTTTTTTGACCCGGAAGACATTCTTCTTCTACTGCTTCTTATTTTGCTGGCGGAGTGTTGCTAACACCTGGTGCTAATACTAGCTAGTGCTACACTTGGTGTTAACAGTTTGTGTTGTATTTTAATTACAAAAACATTTAAAATTTCAAAATGTATCTTGTCCTACATTTTATATCAGATTCTCATAAGTCACACACCATATAATTGTGGAAATCACGGCACACAAACGTATAATACAGTTTTAGTTACTGTAGAATTTTTTTTAAAGGGTACCACAGATAAAAAGGCATGTCGTTCTTAAAAGATAGATGATAGCACGAGTTATAATAATATGATAGTAAAACCCTTCTTAACTCATTCACTCCCAGCCAGAGGTTGCGCTAGACTTTTTCGTTGTCTGTCATTTTGACTGACAGGGTCATAAAAATCCGGTCATAATCTATTTTTACCAGTCACTTAAATTTTTAAAATGATAATAATGACAAATTCTTTTTAGGTCATTCATTGTCAGACAGAAGCAGTACGGCACAACGTTACGCTAAAAAAAAAAAAAAAAAGAAAAATGACTGACCTCTTTGTCCTCTGAAAGACCATGACAACCCAACAAAATGTTTACTGCATATGAAATGTGAATGGATTCACCGAGCTGGTGTTAAAGTCCGCGCAAGTTGATTCGGTCTTCACATTTTTTGGAGTTTTTGGTTTCCGGAAACGTATGAAGAAAACATCCTTCATGTGTCGTAATGTCTAGAGTCGTTTCTACAAGTTCCAAAAAAGCAATGCGTGATCGGCATGTTCGTTTTTGAAAGATTACCCCCAGAAAAGTGGCACAAATTACGTTGTTCCTATGCGAAGGCGGGTCTATAATGTCCCACTTCGGCTTTACTTTCGCTTTACGATGCGACGTCACGGTCTATAAATAGCATGCGTGCGGTACGCCATTGCGTGCCCGCTTGTGCATAATGAAATGTCTCAAGTGGGATTGCTGCAGAGGCTATTGTCATGAGGTTTTGGACTTTTGCCTCGGACAGACGACTTCTCATGGCCGTTTTGATGTTGTTCTGGAGGCTGAATCCGCGCTCTGCGGCCACACTGGAGACTGGGATTACAAGCGCCACTTCAGCCAAAGTTTTGAAATCAGGGAACATTTCTCCAAGTGACCTGATCAAAAGTCGACAAGACTCTCTGAACGAGGGGTTTCCTGAACCCGCAAGCACCCGCTTCAGCGGAAGGAAATCCCGCGGCATGCGCTCCTTCTGAACCAGTGGTTCAGCTGCACCGGTCTGTGACCCAGACGCGCTCCAAAGCCTCCTGTCCTTAACTCTTCAATGCGCTGTCAGCACTCAGCACCCGGATACTAGCGAGATGCATCAAAAGAGACAATAGCTAATTAATATGCTCACTCGCCACCCTGTGGTCTGGGGTGTGAATTGCAACCGGTCAAAATGACAGACAGGCTTCAGTTTTTTCCGTTGCCGTTTTAAAAAAACGGTCAACGACAGAAAATATTCGGTTAACGCGACCCCTGCTCCCAGCCATTTTCACCGGAGCAAGGCCCTTCGCTCCTGGCCGCTTTACTGGATTTTGACTGATTTTGCAAGGCCAAAGAAAATTCTGTTCTATTGCTATATAAACATGGAACCCGCCAAAAGAAAGATTAGACTCTCTTCTTTCAGCAGAAAAAAAGTTAGTTCATATCTTTTTCTTTTCTTTAGAAATCAGCATTAGATAATAGCTTAGCTTGAGCAATTTTCCAATTTCTGATGAAAAACAGAGAAATTGAGCTTATTGTGAAAGCATACATTTCAAACATAATTTTGACTTTAACACAGCTATTTTTCGCTTATCCCAAACATCTAAATAATGTTTTTGTTCTACAAAATAACAAACAACAAGACAAATAGCGCTTTGATCGCAAAGTAACAATTTATTTACACATAACTAAACTATTGAACTGTTGAACTATTTGCGCACATAACAACGGGGAAGGCTCAGTAATCTGATGAGTCCGGATCAAGATCGGTCTCACTTTTTTCATCATCTTCATCGTTGGTTTCAACCTCGGGCTAAGGAGTGACGCAACGTGAGCTCCGCAGAACGCATGTGGAACCTGACGCTGTTGTGGACGTCACCGTCTGTCTAGTCAAGATAGATTTTTTTGAATCCTTCTTTTACCATGGTTTCGTTTCTTTTCAAAACACTCCTTTAGTGTCATTTGCCTTTTTTCCCCCGATCGTTCTCTACTTTTTTCTCAAATTCTCACGCGTCTTCACAAGATCCCTCCAACTTCCGTTTCCTGACTATTTTTCTTCACTTCCTTTCTTGGCCCGAGATGAGTTCTTACCAAATGCACTACTGACCTCAAGTGGCCAGTTTTATTGCTTTAAAATGGGATCTGAGCTTTCTGCACTGTACCTTAGATACATCGGAACCTATAGATGCCTTTTATAAAATAAATTAATTAATTAATTAAAAAATGCAAAAGATTTTGGGACACTGAAGTAATTAAATATATAACATATTTATACGTTTTTGGGAGCAAATGAGTTAATGTTTTCATTTTAATACAATTTGTAAAATTATTTTAACCAGTAGGTCGCCATTGTTGTTGACGTCGCAGGGCGGTGACGTCACATGGGTACGCTGCCGGACTTCCACAGTGTCACTCCTTTACTACATAAACATGCAATCAGTTCTGCCCTTCCAATTTGAACCCGAATGGAACATTAATGAGAAGGACAGCAAAAGCAAAATGAACAGGAAAGACGGGATGAGACGAGTAGCATTCAAGTTTGCTAGTGACAGCACTCTCCTGCTCTAGTGACGAGAACAGGAGAGTGTTTGATGTCCAAAACTGTTTGCAGTTCTTCACGGTAAACTATTGTGTGATCCAACTTATTCCAATATTATTATGGAGATAGTTAGCATCCAGAGCTGCCGTGTTCTGTACAGTGAAACACAGCTGTTTGATTGTTTTAGCTTGTGCATAACAGCACACGAAAACGTTGATGCAGTTTGCCTTTACTGAGACGTATAATGGCGCCTTACCTTATTTTTGTCACGTAAAAGCGCTGTCCATCATCCTGCCGGTGTTCTCGGATGCATCAGATGCTGCTCCTAAAGATTGCTTCCTGGTGAATAAGCGACATGGAAAACGAATAAATGTATTAAACTTAACTTGATTGCTAGCTATTCGTATCATTTTCTGCCCAACAGATTATAATGATGCCTTATGATTGCTAGCTATTCGTATCATTTTCTGCCCAACAGATTATAATGATGCCTTATTTTGCACATTGAGATCTAAGAGGCAGAGAAAGGCGATTGGACACAGGTGTTCACATTCGTTGCTTGGACCGCGCCGTTTATTGGAATAAGCTTCGGCAACTCCTTCACAACATACAATTGAACGTAAGTATTATATAGTGAAAATACAACAAAAATAATATTCATATCTCTCAAAAATATTGTTCACAAAAAGAAAAGCGCTGCATTCTGTATTAATGAGGCCCTATTTTCACACAGTTAAACAACAATGCAAAGAGGACTGGCATTCACAAATTCACAATCAAAATAGATATGCAAAATATACTTAAAACTTACTCAGACTTTGGTCAAACTCTAGTTAAACATTTTAGCAACTCGTTTAGCTCAACAAATACACTGGATGGCAATAATTAGTCACATTATGCAAACTATGATGCTGGGAGCCATTATCAGGAGTCTTGTATGTCGTGAAGACAATATACAAATTAACTTAAGGCACAATTGACCCGCACTAAAACGGAAACTACGGCGTCAGTCGAGGGACAAAACGGAATCATTGGCTTGATCTCTAATTAATTTAAAACTCGCCATTGACACCTTGTGGTGCATTTAAATCTCTACCTTACATAGTTAAAGTGTGACACTGTGGAAATACGGCAGCGTACCCATGTGATGTCACCGTCCTGCGACGTCAACAACAATGGCGAGTTACTAGTTAATTTTTTGGTTTCAAATGTTACAAATTTTATTAAAAACGAATTCATTAAGAGGGTTTTAATATCAAATGATTACAACTCATAATAACATTTGTCTTTTAAGAACTACATGTCTTTCTATTCAAGGTACCATTTAAACGTCTTTAGTTATATTTGGTTAAAGTAATAAAGGTATATGAAAAAACTAAAATAGGGGAAAAAACTGAAAATATTGTTTAGTTTTTTAATAAATTTTTTAAAATGTTCAGCTATTTTTCCTATTAAAAAAGCAAAAAAGAACTGTAAATATCCTTCAATTCTGTAGTCCTTAATCATTCATTGAGAACAACAGAAATGTTATGAAAATTTTTGTTTTAGCGAGAAAGTTGATGTACATGATTTACTTTTGCAGGCCACGCCAAACGACGTTGCGGGCCAAATCTGGCCTCCGTGTTGCCAGTTTGACCCCTGCAATTTATAGGGTAGGAAGCGAAAGAAAAGAATAACCGATAGTAAAACATGATTGAATATGCTACTTAGCTGTAAGTAGCATTGCAAGCTCTTCAGGAGCTACTAATCACCAATAGGATAGGAAGAGGGAAGATAGGATGCAATAGGATGTGGCTCACATGGCTTTTTTCATACTTCTGCTGTGAATTTAACTGAGTTTACCACTAGTAAATGTTGAAACCATTTTACGTAGGAGGGCTGACAGCTGATGATTTCTACTTTATCACTAGAAGACTTGACGTCCAATCCGTTTGACATTAGTTTATCGATAGTAGACGTCCAATCCATTAGGATAGTGGTAGGTAAGTGGGAAGGTGGCAGCGTCTAGCGCCGTCAGTGGCGGTCAACGAGTTAATTCTGACCTGGACACAGTCTCTTTCAAGAGTCCAAATTGTCCAGATGGCCCCAAACTCTGCAGTTGCTGTATTGCCTTTCAAAACGGCCCGGCTTAGTCGCAAGTTAGCATTTACCCGGGGCGGCAGGGCACTTCCCCTTTTCATTCCCGCCAAGACGCTCTGATCTGTCAAGCAGAAAAAATAACCAGAGGCTACTTCAAAGAGTCCAAAAGTGCCAGTGATGCGTAAAAGGCCGTCTTTATATGAAAATTGGTTTCATTAACATCGCCGGTGTTCTTTGAGGTCAGCGGGGAGGAAAAGAAAACACATGTTGACAAGCAAAAAAATGAGATTTTGAGGTTATTCACTGCCCAGCCCAGGTCACAGAGTATATGTTGTGGTAGTTAGTGAAAGGAGGGAAATTGATATAAAAACAAAAACACCAACTGACAACAATAGATCGTGTGACCGCTTCCAATCTTTCCCAGTTAAAATGAAATGGACGTCTATTACCGTCGATGTCAAGTTAAGCTACGTGAGGTTGTTATTATCTTGAAAATGTTTTATTTTTATTGCCCATCGGGCGCAAAATAATGTACCATGGGCCACAAATGGCCCCTTTCCCGAAAGTTTGAGACCACTCTTCTTTATTTTTTTTCTTCTTTTTAAAACGTTTGTAAAATTTGTTTTGATTCTTTGAAAAAAACATTTTTCATCATCATGTTATTTTTAATCATTTACATATTTCTTAATTGCCCATTGGGCAGAGAAGATTTTACTGTGAGCCGCAATTGGCCCCTGGCCGCAAGTTTGAGACCCCTTCCTACATTTGTTTTTCTTTTTTCAGTTTATTAAAATTTCTTTTTTGAGGTGTTTTTAACAACTTTTTTATGTTTTTTAATATTATTTATATTATTATTGGGACTTTTGAAATTATCGCGTTAACGGGCGTTAATTAATTTTTAAAATTAATCACGTTAAAATATTTGACGCAATTAACGCAGATGTCCCGCTCAGACAGATTTAAATGACAGTACAGTGAAACGCTCACTTGTTTTTTATGGAGTTTTGCTGCTCTCTGCTGGCGCTTGGGTGCGACTGATTTTATAGGCTTCAGCATCAGTGAGCATTGTGTAAGTAATTATTGACATCAACAATGGCGGGCTACTAGTTTATTTTTTGATTGAAAATTTTACAAATTTTATTAAAACGAAAACATTAAGAGGGGTTTTAATATAAAATTTCTATAGCTTGTATTAACATTCTTCTTTTAAGAACTACAAGTCTTTCTATCCATGGATCGCTTTAACAGAATGTTAATAATGTTAATGCCATCTTGTTGATTCATTGTTATAATAAACAAATACAGTCCTTATGTACCGTATGTTGAATGTATATATCCATCTTGTGTCTTATCTTTCCATTCCAACAATAATTTACAGAAAAATATGGCATATTTTATAGATGGTTTGAATTGCGATTAATTGCGATTAATTACGTTTAATTAATTTTTTAGCTGTAATTAACTCGATTAAAAAATTTTAATCGTTTGACAGCCCTAATATATATATATATATATATATATATATACACACACACATATATATGTATATATATACATACAGTAGATTGTTGTTCATTCTTCAAATGTTTTATGGCAGTGGAGTCAAAAACTAATCCATTAGCAAACAACTCTACTATTTTCTTGCTGATTTTATCTTTGATTCTTAGATTTTATCTAAATTTTATTTTCGTGAGAAACATCAACTCAATGTACGTGTTTTACTTTAGCGGGTTTGACACCGGTGTTCTAAGTGAAAGTGATTATCTCCAAGAACTGCTGACACGAGCTGAAAAAACTTCACGCAATCCTGGTCAAATGACCTCAGTGCACATTCGCTACGCCAATGAAGTCAGTTTGGATGATAGCGTTTCCACCAGAGTTGTACGACCGCAGTAGAAGGCCGTTTGTCAAAGCTGCGGTGAGAAATGACTGCTCACTCCCAAGAGTTTGATCCCCGGCCAGATACGGACGGACTTCATGAGATTGGATTAGCCCTCCTCCTTGCTAGCGCAGGTCTAAAAAGCTGATAAAATACCTCTCCTCCATACCATCTCCTCCTCCTTCCTCGATGTATAGTGTCCAATCTTTTCCATGCTCCTATATGCTCAAATTGGATGCGTTATCGCAGGCCGGCTACAGCTGGAACGCTTTTCCAGGCCAAACTGATGGGTGTGAATGAGCAGCTGACCCATAATTTAGCATTCCAACTTTAAGTGTTTTGAATTAGCCCCCGCAATTGTCTCTACGACTTTGATGTTCTGTATTTGTTGGCCTTTCGATAGTATGTTTTTTTACTCTTTCCCGCATGTGTCTGCAATTTATTGAATGAAAATGATCTGGATATTTTCCTCTTCGCTATAGCTCGGCACTCGTTATTACAACTTAACCTGTTATTGCACAAATTGCTGTTTTTTTTTTTTCATGAATGTTTTTATTAAATTCATAAAGGTCGGTCTCACACTTTGGGCCCCAATTGACATCCAATTGTAGTATTAGTGCTGCGCGCACGGATTTTGCAATGGGCAATAATAAAATAGATGAATAACTTGAAATGAAAAGGATCCATTTTGGGGGGGAAAAAGTCATTTAATTAAACAGTATAAATATCAGAATTTTTGGACTATAAGGCCCGTCTGACTATAAGCCGCCACCAACCAAATTTGACAGGAAAACGACATTTGTTCAAAGATAAGCCACTCTGGACTATAAGCCGCAGCTGTCCTCGCTGTATTATGGGATATTTACACCAAAAGATATTAATTGGTAACACTTTATTTGACAGCGGCACCATACGGCTGTCATAAGGCCAAATGAACCACCATGAAGCTTTGTACCAATTGGCTGCCAAGCTTCATTGCTTTAAGAAGCTTCATTTGGCCGTCATTGCTCATTTGGGGGGGATAGTCAACCTCTGCTGCCACCTGAACATGCCTCCCAGCCAGAGGTTGCGCTAGACTTTTTCGTTGTCTGTCATTTTGACTGACAGGGTCATAAAAATCCGGTCATAATCTATTTTTACCCGTCACTTAAATTTTTAAAATGACTAAATCTTGATGCAGTCACTATATGTATATACACAATAATACAATAATACTTTATAATATAAAGTAACTAACATTAGTGCAGTCATGGATTACAGTAAGCAGGCCAGTGCTGTGTTTCCATATATATTTTTATTATACTATGTATATACAGGATATATATATATTCATAATTCCATTATATATATATTTTTCATTTATTTATTATTATTATTATTATTAAATAAAAATGCACGTTGATACGACGCACATAAAGGAAACTTTAATTTTTTAAAAAATCGTTAGAAAGTTGTATGGACTTCCAATCCGCTAGCTTGTTGTTTCCTGTTGTCTTCCGAAATACACCTGGGTGACGGCGCGTCAAGTGTTCGTTCATTGCCGACGTGCTACCGTGGTATGCGAGCTCAGCTTAGCAAAAAGAGTACACACAGTGGTGGCACCCTCCATATTTTCCTTGAAATAATTTCAGGCTCTAGCTAGTCTGGTCCGCTTTTTTGGCTTTATGCCGCTTTCACCGTGTTACCAATTCTGCCCTTCTTGGTAATTGGCGGCGTTTTCAACTGCTCACTGCAGTGAGGAGTGAACCGGCGATTCACTTGATTCGTTGTCATCCTTCATCCTCCACTGCATCAGTCCCTCTTTTTTCACCTCTTTTATCAACACCATCGTCGTTTTGGTGCTTTTTGAAGAAACTTCGGACACTCAGTTGCCTTGACATTTTTCCGAGTAAGGCCAACGACGTCATGCATCAAGAGAGACAATAGCTAATTAATATGCTCACTCGCCACCCTGTGGTCTGGGGTGTGAATTGCAACCTGTCAAAATGACAGATGGACTTCAGTTTTTTCTGTCACCGTTTTAAAAAACCGGTCAACGACGGAAAATATTCGGTTAACGCGACCCCTGCTCCCAGCATGCATTGCAGCACTGCAGATGTAAATCATAATCTAAATTTATGATCTGTGCTAATTTTTCCTTCAGTTACTCTTCCAGAAGTGTCATTAATTGCTAGCTCTGGTATTCTGTAGCACTTCATTTGACAGTGGCGCCATAAAACTGTATAAAGACCATCATAATTATGATATGACACTGCCATGAGCATTAATGAATGCTTATGACAGATGTCATTTTGTATCATCTGGCAAATTATCTCACTTTTGAATAGAAGTAAAAGATCCGAGCTGGACATAAATGGAGTTAGTGGCATTATTTGCCGGATGATACTAAATTACATCTGTCGCAAGCATTCATTAATGCCAATGATAGTGTCATTTCACAATTATGACGGTCTTATGGCAGTGTTATGACGTCACTGTCAAATAAAGTGTGACCCATTAACCCATAGAAATCATCAAATAAGCTGCACTGAACTATAAGCTGCAGGTTTCAAAATAAAGGGAAAAAAGTAGCGGCTTATAGTCCGAAAATTACGGTAATATAAAAAGTTAAACGCATATACAGGAAGTCCCCTGGTTACGAACGAGTTCCATTCCTATGCTGTCAACGTAACCCAAATTTCCGCGTAAGTTGGAATTGACCCTTTAAGTACCCCTAATTCTCAAAAATAAATATCTAAAAAGTTGAATTGTATTTTTGATTAACGGAGGATAAACTGCCCTCTGGTGGCAGTGTTGGGTCTGGCTGGACTGTCGCCTTGTATGACTGAGGAGCAGACTCAAACGGCTGACACGGATAAAGGATTGCTGCATTTTGGTTTGGCCCACACCAGGCTGTAAGTTGTTTCAGCTAATACATGTTTGTGTATGCATTTGTAATAAGTTTAGAGAAACAGTTTGCAGAGTTATGTGTAAGCGATTTGCTGTGAGAATTTGAAATACGTTAGCATTCGTAGCATTTAAGCTAGCGGACAGAAGTTGCGTTTAAGTTGCATTTGTATTTTCAGCGATTAAAAATGTTCATTGTTTAACGCGTAAAATGTGTGTGTGTAAAACTACGTATCTGCAGTTGGGCATGGGTAGGGTTGCCAACTCGCTTAAAAAGAAATAAGGGACACCTCATTGGTAGAGCTGGCTGGCCAGATAACCGTCACTGTTGATTATTATGATTTTTTTATGTATGTGAAAAGTGTTGTTTTTTTTTTTCAATTAACAATTATAATAATATTATAATTTTGCTCAAACCTGAATTAATTAGGTACATATTCGAGTGATATGAACAAGTATAAAGTGGAAATATAAATAAAATGTACAACACAGAAATATAAGAAAAATGAATTAAAAAAAAAAAACATTCAATGAATATAATTAATACTTAATATAATTAATATACTGTCTTTCAAGGGATGGTTGGCAACCCTAGGCATTGAATTTATTTAAAGTGGCATTTAAAAAGTATTCAATGAGGTCTGCTGAAAACTAGAAATCCTGAAAATATAATGATAATATAATAATAATAATAATAATTAGGGCTGTCAAACGATTAAAATTTTTAATCGAGTTAATTACAGCTTAAAAATTAATTAATCGCAATTAATCGCAATTCAAACCATCTCTAAAATAAGCCATATTTTTCTGTAAATTATTGTTGGAATGGAAAGATAAGACACAAGATGGATATATACATTCAACATACGGTACATAAGGACCGTATTTGTTTATTATAACAATAAATCAACAAGATGGCATTAACATTATTAATTAATATACAGTGGAAAGAACAAGTATTTGATACACTACCAATGGGAAAACCCATTGGCAGTGTATCAAATATACTCTCTTCACAAGCTTTTCACACACTGCTGCTGGTATTTTGGCCCATTTCTCCATGCAGATCTCCTATAGAGCAGTGATGTTTTGGGGCTGTCGTTGGGCAACACGGACTTTCAACTCTCTCCACAGATTTTCTATGGTGTTGAGATCTGGAGACTGGCTAGGCCACTCCAGCACCTTGAAATGCTTCTTACGAAGCCACTCCTTTGTTGCCCTGGCTGTGTGTTTGGGATCATTGTCATGCTGAAAGACCCAGCCTCGTCTCATCTCCAATGCCCTTGCTGATGGAAGGAGATTTTCACTCAAAATCTCTCGATACATGGCCCCATTCATTCTTTCCTTTACACAGATCAGTCATCATGGTCCCTTTGCAGAAAAACAGCCCAAAAGCATGATGTTTCAACCCCCATGCTTCACAGTGGGTATGGTGTTCTTCGGATGCAATTCAGTATTCTTTCTCCTCCAAATACGAGAACCTGTGTTTCTACCAAAAAGTTCTATTTTGGTTTCATCTGACCCATCATAACACATTCTCCCAGTCCTCTTCTGGATCATCCAAATGCTCTCTAGCAAACCGCAGACAGGCCTGGGCATGTACTGGCTTCAGCAGGGGGACACGTCTGGCAGTGCAGGATTTGAGTCCCTGGCGGTGCATTGTGTTACTGAGAGTAGCCTTTGTTACTTTGGTCCCAGCTCTCTGTAGGTCATTCACTAGGTCCCCCCGTGTGGTTCTGGGATTTTTGCTCACCGTTCTTGTTGCCATTTTGACACCACGGGATGAGATCTTGCATGGAGCAACAGGTCGAGGGAGATTATCAGTTGTCTTGTATGTCTTCTATTTTCTAATAATTGCTCCCACAGATGATTTCTTTACACCAAGCATTTTATCGATTGCAGATTCAGTCTTCCCAGCCTTGTGCAGGTCTACAATTTTGTCTCTGGTGTCCTTCGACAGCTCTTTGGTCTTGGCCGTAGTGGATTTTGGAGTGTGACTGACTGAGATTGTGGACAGGTGTCTTTTACACCGATAATGAGTTAAAACAGGTGCCATTAATACAGGTAATGAGTGGAGCCTCGTTAGACCTCGTTAGAAGAAGTTAGACCTCTTTGACTGCCAGAAATCTTGCTTTTTTGTAGCTGAACAAATACTTATTTTCCACTCTAATTTGGAAATAAATTCTTTAAAAATTAAAAATGTGATTTTCTGTTGTTTTCCACATTCTGTCTCTCATGGTTGAGGTTTACCCATGTTGACAATTACAGGCCTCTCTAATCTTTTCAAGTAGGAGAACTTGCACAATTGGTGGTTTACTAAATACTTATTTGCCCCACTGTATATTACCATGTTTCACCCATAAAATCCCCCAAAAATCCAGCTGTGGCCATTCACAGCTGTGTCTTGAAACTCAGTGATACATGCTACTTGGAGTTTTGGGGTCGAAATAAGGTAAGTGCGCGATAATATCTCGTTAAAGTCATGGCGTCTTTAGTTCTGCTCTCGCGTGCTCTCACCTCCAGTTAGGGTTTTGCTGTTTAAAATACATATATATTTTTAAAATGCCCTCCTATTAAAAAAATTCTTCCCCCATAAAATAAAATAGGCTTCCCAATGACGTATCAGACATGCATATAGGACAATTTTGAATTTTGGCTAAATTGGGGATGTCAGAGCGGAACTTCAAGTCACCTGAGTGTTTTCCGCCTTATATTGGTTGCTCACTTTAGTCGTGGAGAATTTGTTCTGAGATTGTAAAGTTGTTGACCGAGGCTATCCGGGCATGTCTGACCAATCCCCACTCCTCCTGCAGGAATGCAAGGTGCTGAAATTCTCATTTTGTCTGGGTGTCTTAAGCACCCTCCAATGCACCTGGGGAGTTCTTTCTTCCCCAAGAGAGAACAGTAGGTATTGAGGGATGAGCCACGGCCAATTTAGCTGCCAGATGAGTGAGATGTTTTTTTTTTTTTTTAAAGCAAGGGAAAATTCTTGTATTCCCAGTCCAACCGAGACCAAAGAGAGCCGGGAGTTCAACGTTTCAAAGCACTCGCGTTTCGTTTTTTTTGCCGATCGGCCCCCGAAGGATGACAACAAATACTGCGGCTTTGTACAAAATGACAGAAAGCTGTTAGTCCACAAGTGATACTGCCAAATCTGTTTCTCATGGTCATGGTTTTTAAGGTTGTAGAAAGTAAATCTGACATAAAAATAACACATTTGCCTTGGAAACGTAGCCTTGTGTGGCCCACGTGTTCCAACTTAGATTTGTGTAATCGTATGATCAAACCATTTTTATCTTCTAGGAGCAGGATCTGCAACCAGTTTAACGCAGAACCGTAAATAGAATAACGCAATTTGCGGAAGTATTTGCAATCATTTAGATGAAATAGAAATACCAGATATTGTTCCAAAACAATCCTTTTGTTCTCTGTAGATTATCTACAGATGATAAAATGTATCAACTAGTCAAAACCAGACCCATAAAATTTGTTATTTTGAACAATTTGGAGGCATAAATCTAGTTTTTTACTTATTTTGCTTGTGGGAATAAAACATAAAAACACACAAGAAATCCCCTAAAATTTCAGTTTTTGGAACAAAATGTACAACTTGCTGTCTTAAATCTTTTAATTTTGTTATCCCAGTGCTGAATGGGTTTACCAAAATTTCATGTTATTGAGCAATCGCTTTTTTAAAAAACTTTCCTCAGATAAAAATCAATTCTGGGCAAAATCTCCCCCCCCCAAAAACAGTCCAGTTTTTAAAATCAAAATGGCCAACTTTCCGTTATTTTATGAGGCTCCTTGATTGTTTTTACCTCGTTTCCTTGTCTTAAGGGGTCTATCAAAGTTTGTGTTAGTGGGCCAATATTCTTTTCACGTTCCTCTGGGGATGTAAAGTCAAATCTAGCTAAAATATTTCAATATCAGTTTTTAGGCATAGACTCCACCATCAGTTGAAGAGACAGCTCCGACAGAGATTGCGTCACGCCTTCCCGTAGGGTGCCGACCCAGGCAGAAAGTTGAGTCGGCTTTCACTGTGATAAACTCAACCACACACTGCGCTCTAACGCCAGATTTAGGTGGAAACAGGACAAAGATTTTACTGCATACAAGCAGGCAGGAGTGTCTCAAGAGTGATTTGGTCGAGGATTCAAGGTAATTTTTCTATTAAATACATAAGATGAATGATAACTGCCCATTTTTTACTTTTAACCGAGAATCTAGACTGTTTTACGTTCATATCTATAGAAATTACGCGATTTAAGCATTTGTTTACAAGAATTTTCAACTTAAATATCTCTTTGTTTCGTGACGGCCGCCATGTTGGATTACACAATTCTGCTTGGAATAATTACATAAAATGAGCGATAACTGCCCGTTTTTTGCTTTTAACCAAGAATCTAGACTGTTTTACGTTTATATCTATAAAAAATCTGTGATTTAAGCATCTATTTACAAGAATTTTCAACTTAAAAAGCTCTTTGTTTTGTGACGGCCCCCATGTTGGATTTCGTATCTCTACACATGATATTTAAGTTGCTATTTCTGGCAAAAATGTATACGATATGTTAAATATTGCTATTGATCCTTCAAATATAGGTGGTTATCTCTGTTTTTTGTGCATCTAGCATAAAATCTTAGAATTTTATATCCATCTTAAGTTTTGTTATACCGTATTAGCCCGAATATAAGACGGTGTTTTTTGCATTGAAATAAGACTGAAATAGTGGGAGTCATCTTATATTCGGGGTCTAGACATTATACCCATTCACAACGCTAGATGGCGCCAGATATCATTGAAGCGAATGCTGAACTTGAGGAGTAATGTTCTGTCATGCCAAATTCCAGCTACTCTCAAGTTTAACCAGTTTACATTATTTTATTGCACTGTTTTTCCTTATTCGGATTTGTTTCAAGACTACAGTTACAGTTAGACCTCACTTTGATGGTTAATGCAGTTATAGCAATTTTATCACAATAGATTGGTTTATTTACGTTTTAAAAACCAGAAGCCATTCATTTATGAATGTGATTGCACTTTAGTTTACATATTTAAATGTTCAGATATTAAGATTTGAATGAGGGAAAAAAATAACATGCTTTTTCTCTCAAATATATTGTTATAATCATTTGTTTCAATTGTACTGTTATTATTTTCTGTATAAAAATTTATTTGGTGCTCAAAAGTCTTTTTTTCAAACTTGAGTCTTGAAAAAGAGGGGGTCTTATAATCAGGGCCGTCTTATATTCGGGCCAATACGGTACTTATATAAAAAATAATCAGGATTTTATTATGGAATGACTTTGAATTTTTTGATGCTGCTGTTCATGGAGACTCATATATGCCTAAGGGAGGTGCCTGTTTTAGGTAGCTAGCGTCTTTGGTTTTGAAAATATTTGAATTAAAACTTTTTTAAAATAGGCCCCCTACGGATCGGCCCGAGTCCCGTCAACTGATAGTGAAGTTTGTGTTTTAGAACAAAATGACCAACTTTCTGTTATTTTCTGAGGCTTGTTGATTGTTTTTATTTAGCTTCTATGTTGCTAAATGGGTCTATCAAATTTTGTGTTCGTGGGGTAATATTCTTTTAACTTTCCTCTGGTGATGTAAAGTCAATTCTGGTTAAAATCCCATTTAAATATCAGATTTTAGACCAAAATGGCGAACTTTCTGTTATTTTCTGAGGCTTCTTGATTGTTTTTATTTAGCTTCTATGTTGCTAAAAGGCTTTTTCAAATTTTGTTTTTGTGGGGAAATATTCTTTTCAATTTCCTCTGGTGATATAAAATCGTTTTTTTAGCTCAAATCGCTTTCAAATAACAGCTTTTATAACAAAATAGCTGACTTTTCTGTTATTTTCTAAGGGTTCTTGGTTGCTTTTATTTCGTTTCTCCGTTGCTAAATGGGTCTATCAAATTTGTGTTAGAGGGGCAATATTCTTTTCCCCTGGTGGTATAAAATCAATTATGGCTAAAATCTCCTTTAACAAAATCAGTTTTAAGAACAATATGGCCAACTTTCGGTCCTTTTCTGGGGCTTTTTGAATGACTTCAGTTAGTTTCTCCATTGCTAAATGGGTCTATCAAATTTTGTGTAAGTGGGGAAATATTTATCTCAATTTCCTCTGGTGATATAAAATCAATTTTAGGTAGAATCAAAAATGTCCAAATTTCTGTTATTTTCTGAGGCTTCTTGATTGTTTTTATTTATTTTCTCTGTTGGTGATTGGGTCTGTTATTATTAGGGAAATTATTTCACTTTCCTCTAGTGATATAAGATCAATTATGGCTAAAATCTCCTTTAAATTTTTTTTTTTTTTTTTAAATAAAATGGCAATTCTTCTGTCCTTTTCTGAGGCTTTTTGAATGTTAGTTAATTTCTCCATTGCTAAATGGGTCTATCAAATTTTGTGTAAGTGGGGCAATATTTTTCTCAATTTCCTCTGGTGAAATAAAATCAATTTTAGCTAAAATCTCCTTTAAATATAAGCTTTTAGAACAAAATGGCCATTTTTCTGTTCTTTTCTGAGGCTTCTTGATTGTTTTTATTTAATTTCTCTGTTGGTAATTGGGTCTATTATTATTTTTTTTTTATTATTAGGGAAATAATCTCACTATCCTCTTGTGATATAAAATCATTTCTGGCTAAAATCTCTTTTAAATTTGTTTTTTTTTTTTTAAACAAAATGGCAATCTTTCTGTCCTTTTCTGAGACTTTTTGAATGTTGGTAGTTAGTTTCTCCATTGCTAAATGGGTCTACCCATTTTTTTTCACCTTCCACAGGTGCTACCAAATCAATTCTAGTCGATTACACCCTTGAAATATGTACATCTTCAACCTTAACGCTCAAAAATGACTCTTCCCTCTCAATTAAATCATATTTTTTCATGTCTGTCAATGTCAATATTCCTGCAACAACTTGATCGGGCCATAATTCTTAACCATTACAACAGAATCTGTCCGTTATCGGCACGCCATCTTCACCTCGGGGCTGGGTGCGTGAGGGTGATAGATTGGAGTATCTTTGCTATAACAAGTACTTTGCGTTTGCCTCGGGGCTTTCGTTCACACACAACCAGGAGCTGATATCTGATAACCTTTTCCTATCCACTGAATGGCCAGAGCAAACTTGTCAGTAATGATCGGTATGTGTCAGGGAGGGTGAAGCCGACAGCTCCTGCTGGACTAAAACCTACTGTTCTAGTGTTCTTCAAAATGAACTCCTTCACTGCAATTGACGCTGCCATTCCTCCCTGTTGGAATGGATTGGACGTCTTTCACCGTCAATGGCAGCCAAAGTAATGTAAAATAGCACACATGCATACAGCATGTTCCTATGTTTTTATTGTAGTCATAGCAACCCCAGCTTGCTTCCATTTGAACGCTCGTGCATTTGAATATATTGCCTCCGTGTCAAAGCGGAATGAAGAATGCCGCATTGGAGGGGAGGGGCTATCTTAAAACTGCCGTCCAGATGAATTGAGCTGATAAACTTGACCGCCACTTAAGGAGATTGCAGCACAGCCGGCTGCGGTTTCATCCACTGAAGAGGCTTTAGTCTGAGCCTGCAACCGAAGCGTCATACTCGTCTAATCCCCGACCTCTGTGACTTCTCAACGCCAGGTCAAAGGTCGTCTGACCTTTGTCTTGACTCTCGATGACACACAATACAGTCAGAGTCAGGCTAGCTAAGAGGAACAGAATGACATTTTAGAATACAGATGTTTCCTATGAGACATGAATTACTACCGCAAAGCCACTTCACTGATGACGGATTAGCGCCCACAGTGTTCCTTGTTTGTGTGCTTTTTGATTGCTGAAGTGCAATCAAAATGTGTAAAAAACAAACAAAAAAAACAACAACAAAAACTCGCATTCCATCGTGAAGGTTTATTTTTTGTAGCATGAATTTTAGTAGTGAGGTCAATTCAGGATGCATTTCCAAGTCTTTCAATGTTTGTCGCTCATAATATTAGTTTGATTATCTGGCTAAAGCCACGTTTACACGACAACGATCTTACGGAAGTGGCGTTTTATCGTTACAGTGGAGCAAATAAGTATTTAGTCAACCACCAATTGTGCAAGTTCTCCTACTTGAAAAGATTAGAGAGGCCTGTAATTGTCAACATGAGTAAACCTCAACCATGAGAGACAGAATGTGGGCAAAAAAAAAACAGAAAATCACATTGTTTGATTTTTAAAGAATTTATTTGCAAATCATGGACAGAGACAAAATTGTAGACCTGCACCAGGCTGGGAAGACTGAATCTGCAATAGGTAAAATGCTTGGTGTAAAGAAATCAACTGTGGGAGCAATGATTAGAAAATGGAAGACATACAAGATACGATCTCGATCTGGGGCTCCATGCAAGATCTCACCCCGTGGCGTCAAAATGACAACAAGAACGGTGAGCAAAAATCCCAGAACCACACGAGGGGGCCTAGTGATTGACCTACAGAGATCTGGGACCACAGTAACAAAGGCTACTATTAGTAACGCAATGCGCCGCCAGGGACTCAAATCCAGCACTGCCAGACGTGTCCCCCTGCTGAAGAAAGTACACGTCCAGGCCCGTCTGCGGTTCGCTAGAGAGCATTTGGATGATCCAGAAGAGGACGGGGAGAATGTGTTATGGTCAGATGAAACCAAAATAGAACTTTTGGTGTTTGGAGAAGAATACTGAATTGCATCCGAAGAACACCATACCCACTGTGAAGCATGGAGGTGGAAAACGTCATGGTTTGGGGCTGTTTTTCTGCAAAGGGACCAGGACAACTGATCTGTGTAAAGGAAAGAATGAATGGGGCCATGTATCAAGAGATTTTGAGTGAAAATCTCCTTCCATCAGCAAGGGCATTGAAGGTGAGACGTGGCTGGGTCTTTCAGCATGACAATGATCCCAAACACACAGCCAGGGCAACAAAGGAGTGTCTTCGTAAGAAGCATTTCAAGGTCCTGGAGTGGCTTAGCCAGTCTCCAGATCTCAACCCCATAGAAAATCTGTGGAGGGAGTTGAAAGTCTGTGTTGCACAACGACAGCCCCAAAACATCACTGCTCTAGAGGAGATCTGCATGGAGGAATGGGCCAAAATACCAGCAACAGTGTGTAAAAAGCTTGTGAAGAGTCAAATAAAACGTTTGGCCTGCGTTATTGCCAACAAAGCGTACATAACAAAGTGTTGAGATGAAGTTTTGGTATTTACCAAATACTTATTTTCCGCCCTGATTTGCAAATAAATTCTTTAAAAATCAAACAATGAGATTTTCTGGGTTTTTTTCCACATTCTGTCTCTCATGGTTGAGGTTTACCCATGTTGAAAATTACAGGCCTCACTAATATTTTCAAGCGGGAGAACTTGCACAATTAGTGGTTGACTAAATGCTTATTTGCCCCACTGTATGTTAATTCTGCTTTTAAATGGCCCTATGTGCGGGAGAAACTGCACCTAAGCGCAAAAGTGCATGAAACCTCCAATTTGCCCATTTAGTATGCACAGTGGTGGATGAAGTACTCACTTTTTTACTTAGGTAAAAGTACAGACACGGGGCAAAAAATTACATAAGTAAAAGTACAAGTATCTAAGAATAAATGTACTCAAGTAAAAGTATAAAAGTATTTCCTTAAAAATTACTCTACTAGTAAAAGGTAAAAGTAATTTCTCCAAATGCAAAAATGTGATATACTGTATGATGTATGCAGTGTTGTTTTGGTCAACGATAATTATAACGGAAGTATTTCGTCGACAAACAATTTTCTTCATGACAATGATGAGACGATAACGAGCTAAAAACATAACGACACAAATGCTGGTTTTTGTCTGCCGAAATGAGAACGAGACGAAAATGCGCCATAGTTTCAGTCACATGTTCACAATGTGTGACATTTTATGTGTAGTTAGCATGCATTACCAGTGTCCAATTGTGTCACTCATGTGAGGTGCTGCGCCCCCCAACTCACCCGCTAGTGTCCTCTCCAGTTTCCCTATTGCTTGTTTTGAGACACAGACACACACGGTAAGATTTGTCTTCTTGTCTTGGCAAGAAAAAATATGCAATGTTACTTTAGCCTTGAAAGGTCTGTGAGTGATCATCACACACTAAATGTAATTCATAGTGTTAGCATAGCATCCACGTTTGCGGTAGCTATTGCTAACGGTGAGCGTACTCTTAAACTCTCAGACAATTTTTTTTTTTTTACAAACAGTTTGTGGCGTCCAGGTTGGTATAATTAATTGAAAATAATATAGTTTTCCTGCTGAGTGTTTATTATCACATGATAGATTTGTTGATGCTATAACATGTGCTCGTCTGTCAATGTACTGTATATTCAAAATACTTTATTTTTGTAGTGAAACTTTCGTATTTTACAGACAAAAATATTGAGTAAATGTCGACTAAAACTAGACGAAGACACATATTTTGAAATGACTAAAATATGACTAAGACTAAAAAGTATTGTCGTCCAAAACACTAAGACTAAGACGAAAATTACAAGGGCTCCCAAGAAAGAACCAGGAAAATTCTTTGACTGCTCAATTTAATTTAAAACCGTGCAAAATGGGGGGGGGGGGGGGGACAAGCAATAAAATTGACTGCACTGTAAAGAAAAGCTTAAAAATCTCAAGAAACTCCGAAATTTAGCTTAGTGGCGGATTGCAAGCAACTATCAAGTGTATACCCCCAACTATTGAACAAGAGTGTGCAGCATCCATATGAAGGTGCGCTGCACTCACTTTTTACTTGGGAGAAATGTTTTCATACACTGTCAGACTGTCCACATGCACTGATGTCATCAGTATCTTCACCCCCTTTACCGACAAACAGTGTTGCGAATAACGCCGTTATAAATAACGCCGTTACATAACGGTGTTACTTTTTCAGTAACGGGGTAATCTAACTAATTATTTTTTCCGCCGTTACAACGCCGTTACCGTTACTCACGGTCAAAAGCGGTGCGTTACTTACTGTAAATAAGTTGAACAAACTACCAGCCGTAGCGAGTCTACTCTGCTCTGTTTATTTGTCATCCAAGACTTGGGGTGCGTTCAGGTTCGAGAATAGCGCACGTACTTCTTATGACTCCAGGCTGTTTGTCTCTACTCATTCAATTAGACAATGCTTTCCAAAGCTTGCTAACGTTTCTGTGTTTGCTACACCTGAATGCTAGCCTCATTCCCATCCATCACTGTCAGCCAGCAAGAATGCTGCTTCCATCTTGAGGACGGCAGACGCTTTGAGGGTGACGGGAGGAGTAGGGGGACGAAACTACCTGAATGCACCCCCTGGATAGATGCGATGGAAGTGATTGTGATTGGCTGAGGGTTAGAGTCATGTGTCATGATAAGCCAATCAGAGCCGGTGTTTTCACACACAAACCGGAACAGCGCGTACAGCAAACACACACACGTAAAACAGATGCAGAGGGATATGATGGCAGAGCATTCAGAGGAAAATTTTCCTTTACGAGGACACACTATTTCAAGTTGGTCGAAATTAACCCTTTAACACCGAACGTGTCGGCAGCGACGCGTTTACGCATATCATCTTTGAAGCTTCGTCACGCTGTAATTACATCACCCACGTGCTGCTGGTTGGTCTCGTTTGAAAGTGCGGAAGTTGATGTCCACACCAGTTTTTATTTGAAGTCAATCGGCCAAGAAAAACGGGAGATAATGTCATTTGAGTTTTATAGTTTTATTGCACTCATAAATATGCATTAAAACGCTGCATGGACCATGTATCCATTTCCATATTTCCATCATTTCTTGTCCTTTTTCAAAAGCGAAAGCAGCACAAAAGACTACTTATCCCAAGAGTCGTTGTGATGTCAGGAAGGACGAACCGAATGTGATCATTTTAAATAAATTTCCGAGCGAGGCGCCAACTATTGAAAGGGAGGCATGCGAAGCAAGCAGCGGCCGGTGTCGTGCCGAAAAATGCACAACACCGGTTGGTTTGAACGAGCGACTTTGAAACGTGCAGAATGAATCTAAAACTACATTTAGCACAAGCTAATGCATTATTTCATTAACTCAAGGAAGAAGATGAGTCGTATTTGTCGTTGTTTTCCTCTGATGAATCGGCGTCTCGGCGAGTAGAAGTGACAGTAGAGCGCAAACGGCGAAAGAGTAGGCTGTGTGACGTTGTGTGTGACGCAGCTCCGTGACCTGTTCAAGAAGCTTTATTGAGTTCGCAAAAAAAAAAAAAAAAAAACTTTATTGGGTCGCATGCCTGAAAAATTTGAATTGAACTACTTGTCAATATTTTTTAAAATACTTTTTTTCAATGTTATATATATTTTTTCTTCACTATAATGTTTCCAATTTTTATGTAGATGTGTGTGCGAGAAGCTTGATTGCATGTACGTATATACTTTTGATAAGGTGATGGGTACAACACCTAACTTCACAAAGAGATATCTTCCTAACCCTTTTTGTGTTAGATGATATATATAAAATTTTTTCTCACTATTTTGCAACTATATAGACTGTTTTGACCATAGTATGTGTAAAGGCCAAAAACGCCTTTGACCATACCTGCTGTTTGTGTTGAATTGTCAAACATAAAACTATCCAATCTTATTTTTTTCTATTGAATGTTTATCCTAACAAGTTGAATAAATATTATCAAGCTTCAAAACAGTTGGTCGAGCATGTTTGGTTGTCAATGGGACGTCAACATTACAAATTTTGAAAAAAGATTTTGGGATTTTTTTTGTCTTTTTGGGTCCAACATGTGGATTATAATTGGTCAGTGAAGAAAACAACAGTTTAGACATGAAGTTCAAGGTGTCCTGAAAAAAGGGACCCAATTTGGCCATTGTAAACCATTTTTTCTTTGAAATATAAAGGCAACGTCAAATGCATGCAAATTCGGCCAAAATAGGCTTAGGTGTTAAAGGGTTAAAGAATGTGCATGTAAAGTGTAATTTATGTCCCGGGGCAAAGGTTTTGTCGACATCTGTGGTAAGCAATTCAAATCTGCTGAAGCACCTAACAACTACACACGCTACCGCAAAGCTAGTGGCGAAAAATCTTACTGTTTATTTTTGTTGCACTCCAAGTGTAGGATAAATCTGTTGCTGGTGAGGTCCAATAAATATTGCAAGGTTCTATAACACAACTACCTATCTGTTCTTCTCTATTCAACTGACTCGAATACTGCTCAGAAAATTTCAAATTCTTTGACACACAACAACGTCTTTTTAAAGTAACGGAAATTATTACTTTCCCTGGTAACTAGTTACTTTTACAATAGAGTAATTCAGTTACTGACTCAGTTACTTTTTGGAAGAAGTAATGAGTAACTATAACTAATTACTTTTTTAAAGTAACGTGCCCAACACTGCTGACAAATATATTTATGCATTATTGCCACCAACTGTTCCAGAGTACGGAAGTCAGATCTCACCCAAAACTCACTTTTGCATTGTCAACTGTTTTAGACGGCGACGAAAGGGAGATTTCCACTCTCTAGGCGTTTTTCAAATGTATGCGTTTTCAGCCCCCATAACGCCGCCGCCGTGTAAACAATAGGGCTCTCTGGAAAAGCATTGCTATTTTCTTAAGAGTTTTTATTTTGTATTTCCAGTGATAAATGGGTCCACCAATTTTCATACTAGTGGGGTATTATTTTTTCCACTTTCCTCAGGTGCTACCAAATCAATTCTAGGCGAAATCCCCTCAAAATTGACATTTTTAATTGAATTGCAGTTTGATCACTGGGAACCTGTTACACTTCCGAGATATATTTAGCATTCCCGAAGCGACCTCGTCTAAGCCGCCGCCCATGTTATTTACAACCTTTTTTTTATATTCAGGCAGGGCACAGTTTTGATTCCAGCAATAAAGCTTTCAGCGCGTTCCGTCTTAGCGTGTCTGCCACCGAGCGTTCAATCTTTGTCAGGGAATCAAATTTGCTAGCTGAATATACTTCAGCGGCGGGACTGTTGAGTTCATTATAAGCAACTCGGCTCATTTATCACTTCCCCTCGCAAAACATTTTGTGGCTTCTAGTTAGTTTAAAGTCAGTGATATTCGCTTTGATTTATTTGAACAATTTCTGACGGGAAAAACTGTGATGTTATGACGCGACTACCTTTTAAGCTCCTCGGTTATTCCCTTACGGATGTTCCCGAGATCCTTTGGCCATCTGGACCTGCGCAAGAACAGGATATGAAGCATCAGGAATTGTAAGGAGGCTTCTTTTTCGGATATGAAAGCTCTGAAATGAAACCGGAGAGCCTCCGCTTTTCACCTGGCCAAACCAAACTAGGTTTGATGTTTTGTTTAATATCTTTCTCTCCCCAGTTGCCCCTTTTCAGTTTCGGCCTTCCTTCCTTTCTGTAAACATCACAGCCGTGCACTTTATCAATATGAGTCGAGCCATTCAGTTTTATGTGACAGCGTGTTGGCTTAGCCGTATAGCATTCACTTGACAATCGGTGCAGTATGTGAAAGTGGATCCATTTACCATGCATCTGTATAAATACACCGACTCTAGCCGTTTGACTTTCCAACCTTGTCAAAATTGTCTGAGGGAGAGAAATTTAAAAAATGTCTTTTTTTGACGTAGTAGGAAATTTACGACGGGGCTCATCTACGGAATCACACGTTGGCCTGACAGCGCGATTTAATGACTTCATCCTGAGCGGCCTGCTAGCGGGATACTCGGGTGGGATCTCTTAACTGCGCAACATGTTTACTTGGAAATACTGCCAGGCCACATTGTTCGTTCCTCTGTGAAATTGGCAACAGGTTTGACCAAAATTTGTGTGAGAAAATTTCTGGCGTTCAGATTGCTAGCAAAGATGACGTCGTCGTTAGCGGATGTCAGTTGTGTGTTCTCCCACTTAGAACACAAGGAAGGGTCTGAAATTTTCATCGTAGGTGCATGTCCACTGTGAGAAAGATAATCTGAAGAGAAAAATCCAGAAATCACAATGTATGATTTTTTTAACGATTTATTTGTGTGACACAGCTGCAAATAAGTATTTGAACACCTGCGAAAACGAATGTTAATATTTGGTACAGTAGCCTTTGTTTGCAATTACAAAGGTCAAACATTTCACCAGGAGGGATCTTGGCCCATCCATCGGTCAGTTTGAGCACCCTTTAAAGGTTTTCTATTGGGTTTAAGTCTGGAGAACGGCTAGGCCATGCTAAAACCTTGTTATGCTTCTTACGGAGCCACTCCTTGGTTTTCCTGGCTGTGTGCTTCGGGTCGTTGTCATGTTGGAAGACCCAGGCACGACCCATCTTCAACGCTCTGACTGAAGGAAGGAGGTTGTTCCCCAAAATCTCACATGATGCTACCACCCCCATGCTTCACAGTAGGGATGGTGTTCTTGAGGTACTCATCATTCTTCTTCCTCCAAACACGGTTAGAAGAAATATGACCAGAAAGTTCTATTTTACTCTCATCTGACCTCAAAACTTGCTCCCATGGCTCCTCTGCATCATCCAAATGGTCATAGGCAAACTTAAGATGTGCCTTGACATGTGCTGGTTTGAGCAGCGGAACCTTCCGTGCCATGCATGATTTCAAACCATGACGTCTTTGTATATTACCAACAGTAACCTTGGAAACAGTGGTCCCAGTTCTTTTCAGGTCATTGACCAACTCCTGTCGTGGAGTTCTGGGCTGATTCCTCACCTTTCTTAGGATCATTGAGACTCAACGAGGTGATATCTTACATGGGGCTCCACTCCGATTGAGATTGACCGTCTTGTTTAGCTTCTTCCATTTTCTAATGATTGCTCCAACAGTGGACCTTTTTTCACCAAGCCACTTGTCAATTGCTCCATAGCCCTTTCCAGCCTAATTGATGTGAACAATTTTGTCTCTGGTGTCTTTCGACAGCTCCTTGGTCTTGAACGTGTTACAAGTTTAAGTCTTACTGATTGCGTGGGGTGGACATGTGTCTTTATGCTGCTATCAACCTCAATCAAGTACATCTGATTAAAGAGGTGGACTTTTGATAGATGGACTAACAGGTCTTTCAGGGTCATAATTCTAGCTGGTAGACAGGCGTTCAATTACTTATTTACAGCTGTATAAAACAAATAAATTGTTAAAAAATCCTGCATTGTGATTTGTGGATTTTTCTTTTTAGATTATAGCTCTCACAGTGGACATGCATCTACGATGAAAATTTCAGACTCCTCCAGGATTTCTAAGCGGGAGAACTTAGCAGGGTTTTCAAAAACTTATTTTCTTCACTGTATATTATATGGCGGAAAACACTCAAGTGACTTGAAGTTCCGCTCTGAGACCCCCAATTTGGCCAACTTTCAAAACCGATATGCATGTGTGATTGATTCATCATTGGAAAGCTTAAAATCTCAATTTTCTTGGGGAAGAAAAAATTTGAGCAGGAGGGCATTTTAAAAAAAAAAAAATTTAAACAGCAAAACCCTATCTGGAGGTGAGAGCACGCGAGAACAGGATTACAGACACCATGACTTTAACGAGATATTATTGCGTATGTATCACTGAGTGTCAAGACACAGCTGCGAATGGCCACAGCTGGATTTTTTGGGATTTTATGGGTGAAACATGCTAATATAACAAGGGTCGAGATGCAGAAATCGCAGACATCAAGGAGTGGTCGAAATTTTCTTTTTCATATTTTTACAATTTTAAACGTTTTTTTTTTTTCAATTTTTTTTTTGTTTGGATCAATTATTTATCATCTAACATATCAGAGAAAATGCGATAGTAAAAAAAAAAAATACAATTAAGCGATAGTTATGAGGTAGATATCCATGACTTTTTTACAGACGCCATTTTTTCATTGTGACGTAATTTGTTTAAAAGTTTAAAATATGTGAGTGAATAATTTTTTAAAGTATTTTTTTTATAAACCGAATATTAGACATCAATGAATGATTCTAAGCTAAAAATGACAGACATTTTGAATAATAAATATAATTAATTACCTTCATTTTATGGCTGGGTTGAAACAAAAGCGGTTGCGCGACGTCTGTAAACGGGGGTCTTCAGGGTAAAACGGACAAATTAAAAATAGTTCAGGGGCTTCATGCGCCATGAATCTGCTATGGCAGCATACAGACATGTTGTTCTATCAAACACAACAGTTGTTTTATCTTAAAATACAGCAGTTTCTTTTAAAAAGGGGTGCAAGAGCACAAACTGCTTTTTCAGTCTTGTCTGTGTTTTCCGCCATATATATATATATATATATCTATGCGGATACTAACTCACTAGCTTGACAGATTTTAAACAGTCAATCATAAAGTCAAATGTTGATGGTTTTCAAGCAGTTCCTAACATTCCAAGTGAGGTAAACTGTAAAACTAAACACATAGCAGAAGAAATTCCACATATCGTGCACTACAAAACTTAATTAAATTTCGTGATTTCAACGCCCGCCAGCTTAATGCTAATATACTATGATAAACACTACCGGTTGATTAAAAAAAAAACAAAAACAAAAAAAAACATAAACCCATGTCAGATCAGGCAGCCCTAGTATGTTTGTATAGGAAGTGTTACCATCGTAAGAAAATTATTTCTCAGTTTATGCCAATGTAGTGAGTAAGAGCCTTGTACATCTGTAACCACATTTTTATTTTGGCCTCAAAATCCCTTTCTCAGTTGCATTTCCTATCAGTGTCGAATTCACTGTTCTGCTTGACGGGTTTCATTTTCTCTGCTTTTTGGACAGACACCACGACACTGTTAAAAAATACATTAGTTATGCTATTAGTTATGCTAATAAAGATTTTAAGCCAAACACACATACCAAAGAAAATTACACATATTGTGCACTAAATTACAATATATGGTTCCGTTTCCTATTTTAATGCTAATCTACAATGGAATACGCCCTTCACTCACTTACAAAAATTAGCATCACTTTGAAATGGGTGTTTATACACACATGTAACATTCATAGGCTAGAAATAAAACAAAAGTGCTCTTTGTACGCTGTCAAAAACTAGGTCTATCAACAAAGTATTGATAATCGTGATGATTTTTTTGGGCTAGATCTCCCATCCTGTAGTGTTTTTTGGTCCATCCGTGTTTTCTACTGCTTTCCTTCAAAGCTGTGCCTTGTCCCTGTTTGCAAAGCTCCTTGTGTGATACTATACTAGAAAGTAGTTTGCCCACCCCCCCTTGGGATTTTTTTTTTTTCTTCGCCTTCGTCATTGCGGCTGAGATCTTGCCCCGCGAGGGATGATAAGCCCTTACTCACAGGATATTCGGAATTCCTTGACAGATTGTTTTTGCCAGAGTCCCCTCTGTCCTCAGCAGCTTATTTGTTCAAACAAGGCCGGCTTGACGAGAGAGGGAAAATATGATGGCTTCAGTTTTCTGCAGGTTTTTTTTTTCAGGCTGCTGCTTTACAGCCACTTAGAGAACTACAAAGGGTAGACAAAAAAAGCCTCACTGCCATGCATATTCATTCGTCCTTTTGTCTTTTCACTTTCTCTGACTTGGCTGCCGTCGGACAGCTGATTCCATTCTTACCAATGAAAGGAAATGATGTGCTTAACTGGATTATTGGGGGTGGGGGGTTCCCACAAATGAGTGCTCACCCACCCACACAGCTAGTTTCAAGGCGTTTTATCCACTTGTGTCACCACCAAAAAAAGGGGGAAAACCAGTCTACTGACCAAGTTGTACAAGATGTATTTTTATTAGGGCTGCACAATGATTGGACATTTTTTTCAGCTCAATTAACTGTGAAGAATCATATTGCACAAACAAAAAATAAATTCAAAAGTAGTATATATATGGTAAAAATAGTCATACCTAAACCTGTCTTTACTTCTGTCTGCCTGTCCTATCGGTTGTTATTACTCTATCACCTCCCTACATGGCATCCCCTCAGTAAATGAAGTCGTAATAAGCTTGTATCTCTACTTATAGCAAGGTAGCCTATGTAGATGTGATATGCACAATGGGGCAAATACATATTTAGTCAACCACTAATTGTGCAAGTTCTCCCACATGAAAATAATGGAGAGACCTGTAATAGTCAACATGGGTAAACCTCAACCATGAGAGACAGAATGTGAAAAAAAACCCCCAGAAAATCACATTGTTTGATTTTTAAAGAATTTATTTGCAAATCATGGTGGAAAATAAGTATTTGGTCATTACCAAAAGTTCATCTCAATACTTTGTTATGTACCCTTTGTTGGCAATAACAGAGGCCAAACGTTTTCTGTAACTCTCCACATGTTTTTCACACTCTGTTGCTGGTATTTTGGCCCATTTCTCCATGCAGATCTCCTCTAGAGCAGTGATGTTTTGGGGCTGTCGTTGGGCAACATAAATACTTTTGGACTTTTTGGAGGCAAAAGTGTCATTGCATGTAATTGACTTTCCTATACATCTGAAAGTTGTAAAGCAATAGAACTGCAACAAAAATGAATGAAATGAACAAAAAAATATATTTTTATAATGGGTCCAAATTTTTTAGACAAAAATGTCCTAGCCAAAATGTGGCCCAAACGCAAATCAACATTACGTCAATCAAAAAAGTTGCTTCAATCAGAAGAAAAATAAATAAATTAATTAAATAAAAGAAAAGAAAAATAGCTATCGGATGCATTTTTTTTTTTTTTTTTGAGTTTCAAATTTATTTTTGCGTTCAAACACTTTTTTTTTTTTTTTTTTAATGTAAGCTTTTTTTTGGTTGAAAATATATATTTTGATTGAACCAACATTTTTTATTGAAGCAACTTTTTTTTTGATTGAATAGTAAAGACACAAATCTACCTCCATATGGCTCCGCCCAGGGTATACAATTTTTGACTGGGGTAACTACATTGGCACGACACCGGCGGGCGTACCATATTCAATAGATGACGATCTTGGCGAGAATCGCTGTCCTAAGCAGCCTGATTTAGAATTCCCTTCAAGAATGATGGGAAACAAAAAAACACTCATTGTCAACTTATTATTATAATTATTAAGAATAATTATTATAATAATAATATTATTATTATAATATTCTTATTAAGTCAATTTTATTGCTGACACTGCGTTTCGGGGTCATCAACATGTTGTGTCCCCCCCCCCCCAAAAGTCAAACTCCGCCTATGGCTAAAGCCCTTGGCTAACTGCCCAACCTATTTCAACTTAAGTTTACCCAGAAATTTAATACGGTCAACAAACATGATCATTTACTCCGTTCACAATATAAGCTTCATCAAAGGAGGAATACTTGAGAGAACATCAGAATTTCAGTTATGTCTACTTGAAATCTTATGTTAGCATGACTACTAGAAAGTTTTAATTTTTAGCGTCCTGATCTTGTCCAGCCTTATATTTTATGTTACTGCATGTTGACAAAGAAACCCCTGTAGAGTCTATTTGTGATCAGAATGTAACCAAACCTGTCTTAAGAGTTTCAAATATCTAGCATACTTGTGGTTGTGACCTACAGTTTCTTACACTAAAGCCAATATGTTATATGAGCAGGTGTAGCAACTTGGCTCAGGTTAATAGACCGCAAAGGTATCCTTAAGTCAAGCTGGCATCACAGGAATTTGCACCTGTTCCAGATACCTCTTGAGACTTTAATCAAAACCTCTCCAACGGTTTCTACATTTTTGTCTCAGGAAATGTTGTTTATAAGGTTCTCAAACAACATTTGTGTGGCCGTCAGGGTTTGGCGCTCGCTCCGCGGTAAGTCCGGCTTCTTTGGTCGACTGAGCGTGACCAATCTGTGGCGGAAGCAGGTCGCCCTGGAGGAATCGATCCAAGTGTCCGGCCGGGACATACGTTTATTTATTCAAGTCGGTCGTCTGATCAAACAGACGTGCCGGATAAAATCAGTGTAAAAGACGTTGCCAGTCGAATATTGGCCGAGGTATTTGCGGTGCGACTCTTTGGCCCGCCTGACGCGACCGTCTACTTTGCCTTCACGCTCTTTAATAGCTCATCTGTTTCTTTGCTTTTGCATGAATGTTCTTAGATCTTTTTCAAGTGGTCAAAATTCTGAAGCACCACTACCGCAGATTCCATGTTAGGGCTCGTCTGGCTTGGCTGCGTCTTCTCTTCTTCTGATTGCACTTAGTTTGGATATCAGGCAAGTTGTGTGGCCATCAGGGCTGTTCATTAAGCAGTGCTTTTATGCTGTGATGGATCATCTAACTGCTAAATCAACATGAAGCAATCTGATATTTTCCTGGTCTTTAACTCATCTCGCTGCCAAAACAAAAACTGTTCTTAAGGAGATGAATGAGCGGCCTTGGTACCTGACGCAAATCCTTATTCCGTTCTGCAACGGGCATGCTTTTGTGGGATTATTGAGCCCGTCCTTCCCAGAAGCTTTTCACCTTCTCACCCGGACAGGATTAAGCTGAGTTGCGCTTCCAGAAACCCAGAGTTTGATGGATGGAAGACAGGAAGAAACTAGAGGTTGTGACAACAATTAAGGCTCTTTGAACTGAGTACAGAACTGAAAATGGAAACAAACACTCATTGAAAAGATTGTTTGGCTAGAGACTGACCAGAGTCTTTGGTGCTCGATAAATTATTTGCTCGACGCCTTGTTTGCTTGATTGATGTCCCAATATTTCAGTTAGTTGCTTATCTTTGCAATTTTTTCCACTCTCATTTACAGCTTGTGCTGCTTTTGTCTGATCAAAGGCATTAGCTTGTTTTGTAAATCCAACTCAAGTGACAAACGGAATTTGCCTCAATTGCATTTTTTGACGACTCCTCGTTCCTCTCGCCAGACTTGGCTAGAGTGACATTTGTCTCAGTGGCTAATTATGAGCAAAGGTGTCAAACTTGGGGCCAAACAAATAAATGAATAAACTAGGCTTGCAAGCAGGACTGAACGGGGCCTCGCAATTTGGCGCAACTATGACATCAAGCAACTCAGATGGCACGCAGGTCAGGGTGTTGGCAGATCGTCCCTCTCTCCTCATCTCATGAGAACCTAACATGCTCGAAACTCGCCTCTTTTTGGGGAAATACATTCACAAACCTAGGAGAAAAAAACCCTATTGAAGAGGGTCCCAAAAAAATGAGGCGCTACTGAGTTGTGCAGCCAGGCCCTTATTCAAATTGAAAATGAATCTTCTAATCGGGCCAATTCAACCAAGTGTGCCAAATTTCGTGGCTCTATAAACTGCCTAAGTCCATGAAAAAAATCTACTTCCTTTTAATGGCAAACAAAAGGTCGTCATGGAAACAGGGACATGTTGACATGGGCCTAAAATGTAGTATTACAAAGGGTATTGTAACGACAAAGACCAACCTAAAAAGGACTGGACACACAAAATGAGTGACTTTCTGTTGCCACTAGTTGGTGCTGTAGGGTTGATGCAAATGACCCCTAGAGGACCCTTCAGGGTACAACTCTCACCAAGCACAGGAAGTTTGGCGCAGATATGTTGTATGTTTGCCAAGTTATGACTGTTCAAAATTTGTGGCAAGACAAAATGGCGACGGTCATTTTCACTTTGCTGTTTGGACCGCTCTGTTTCAACGAAAACTCAATATTTTTTTATCAGGCACCTGAACACGTGTGTTAAGGTGATGCAGGTTTGAGGTCAATTGATTTTTTTCTTTTGGATTCAGAGCCTGTCTCGTAAAAAAGGGTGTTTCCTGTTCGCAGCAGGGGGCACCAGGCCAAATGGGTATATTTCAATGCAGTCATGTTCAGGCTGGGATACCTGTCATACATGCCAGGTATGAAAAAGACTGAACTTTGTATCAGGGGTTATTAGTCATTTACTGAATTTGGCGTGTTGCCCAAAAAATTGCCGACTTTGGCACCCTGCCCAGGTCAGGCCCGTGAATGAAAACTCACCATTTGGAAAATTTAAAATCTCATTTTTCTCATGAACAGTCTCACCTATTTTGAGGAGGATCCAACTAACTCCCTAGGTGCCGATGTCTCAGATCATGCACCCTGTAACCCGATATAAATTTCACATTCAATCCAAATTAGCCGATTTCCTGTTGGGTTTGGAATATGGGCGCAAGAGACTTTTTAGAGCGGTTTTGCAAAATGTACCAAAAAAATTTCAAAGGGTGTGCCACTGAGCCATTTTGTTACATTTTTTTCGCAAGGTCGTAAAATTATCAAAATTCACGCCATGTTGCATGTATATGCAAATTTATGTGAGTTTTTGAGCATGTTAAGGCCTCCAAATTTGCCATTTTCATTTGCCATGAAAAAATAATAATAATCCTTTCCAATAGTGCTCTCGCGCCAGTTGGTGCTCGGGCCCAAATAAATATTTATTGAAAACTTATGCTTAAAATAAAACTGAATTAAAAAAAAAAAAGAGAATACAGTATATGTATATTTACAGTAAGTAAATAAATAAATATAATTCGAGACTATATTTGCTATTCAGTAGCTGAAAACAGAAAATCTTCATAGTTTTTAGTATTACAAGGTCCCTAATGATTAATCAACTAGCAAGAGAGTTGTCAATTCATTTGATGATTAGTTGTTACTAGTCAATTAATCATACCAGAAATAATGGCCATCTGAAGTGAACCATAACTATGTTATGGCCTGTGACAAAGATGAGTTTGGTCAACTTGGAGATGGTCTCTTCAAAGAGCGTCTACAACTGTCGATTTTAAGTGATTAGCTGGATCGTGGAGTTTGGTCGTTAGCATTTGATAGCGTCGATGAACTGTCAGGTTAACTTCCAGAAAGCATCTACCGGTAATCAAAAACACACTGCTGCTTAAATCCTCGCTCAGGCCGAGGTAAAAGCTGTTCATTACTATCCAACGGTTTGCATTTTCTCTGAGTAACTCTGAAAGTGACCCTGCCAAATGCTAGCGCTGCTAGCCAGACTCCATGATTCATCTAGCCAATCACTTAACTGACTCTTGGCTATTGTGGAAAAAGGCATTATGAAATGAAAACAAAAAAAACTTAGTGAAAAATGCTTTTTATCTTGTAAAATGTTTTTTATAATAATATTACCTTTTTTTACGATTTAAGGGCCATATTGCACAATTGTCTTATTTATCAAAGGGTATTTATTTCAAAATTGCAAAGTTAACGCAGTGCTCACATGGCAACAAAAATAAATATACATAGTATGTGATATATTTTAGGAAACTGCAATACCGTACGTCACAGCGAAGAGTTAGTAAATTGAGTGATTACGTGAAGAATCGTATTGATGGATTATAAGAACTGAGATGGTTACTTTGTTACTGTTATTTGACGAGCTGCCGTGTCAAATTGAGGATGTAGTGTATGATGGCACACGCTTTTAGTTGTCTTATCACAGATCCATTATTTTACTAAACATCATCCACATACCACACCTCATTCATTGTTTCATTATTCATGATGTAGGGTATGTACTTCACTCAAGTTGAGAATTGAAATTTATTGCACTCTTCATTAAGAGCAGATTATCCAAATTTTAACCTTTTTTTTTTTTTTTTTTTTTTTAGGAAACAACGAGTAGGCTCAAGCAGTAATCAATTACATAGGCAAACATACAAAACAAGACATTATACACAAGTTTCTGAGCGAAAATTGGGCGGCACCATCTTGGACATTTTCTGCTATGGACTTCCTGTTTAGACAGAACAACATGAAGTGCAGCTGAAGTGCAACAATAAGATGATCTGTCCTCAAATATAGTGAGTTCAGCAAAAGTTCAAAACAAAACCTGTTACATTCTTTGAGATTTCCTAGAGAAAGACAAACAACAGGCAACATTAGAAGACAAGCTACTTGGCTGTGGAGAACGCTAAACAGGTGCAAACACTTGGTTTGTCCACATTTCTGGACAATAACTGGATGTTACTGGACCCAAAAAGTGCATCCAGATTCTCCCAAATAACAAGCATCCGTGGTGACAAGCTGCCAGAAATACTTAACACGCACTTGCCGAAAACAGAGCTCCCATTCACTGGATTTTCTTAGCGTCTCTGCTAAGGAATGTATCATTGCCGATAAATGGAGGTTCACCACAACGTCAAAATTGGTACACTTCTGCCTTGATGACAGACCACCCAGACAGCGCTATATTTAAATTGCACCCTTCAAACTGCTAGGAGAGAAGCTGAGAACTGATAACATGAGAACCCCATCCCTGTACTCATTCAAAGGATGTCAAATGATACAGGACTGCCTGAGGGTTGTCACTAAAATTGCTGGGAACTGGCGCTGTAACTCTTTAAGACAGGGGTGTCAAACTCAACATTGTCCCAGGCCACATCATAGCTACTGTATGTTGTTAGGAGGGAGGTTACGTCTGCCAACAAGGGCTGCCACGATGAATCGACTACAGTGGTATTTCTACATACGAAGTTAATTCGTTCCAGGACCTTGTTTGTAAGTCGAAATGGTCGTATGTTGAGCAGGATTTTCCCATAAGAATACATTATAATTCCCTTAATTCATTCCACAGCCCGAAAACCTACACTAAATCCTTAATAAATACTGCTTGTATTATTACAAATGGCAATTACACAGACCAAAACAAATAAATTATGAATAAAAATCATAATAATAATTAATAATATAAATTAAAGATGTCCCGATCGATCGTGTCCGATCACGTCATTTTCAAAGTATCGGAATCGGCAAAAAAATATCGGACATGCCTTTAAAAAAAATTTTTTTTTTTTTTAATTAAATCATTTTCTAATTGTACTATCGTTACAGACAAAATGTCTTACACTCATCCGGAGTCTTTAGTTTTGGCTTAAAGTAGGGTTATCATATTTATCGCGTTAACGGCGGTAAGTATTTTTTTTTAAATTAATCACGTTAAAGTATTTAACGCAATCAACGCATGCGCTGCACGACCCACTCCCGCAATGTCGTGTTTAATCTATAATGGCGCCGCTTTACCTATATATAGGGCTAAAAGGCAGCATAAATGAGTAGAGTGAATTTTGGCAGCCTTTAGAGCCTTTTTTTATTTGGTTAAGGCCTTACAATCTCTCTCTCAACAATTAGAAATATTGTGGGTAGCAATGTGGGGAAGAAAGGTAGTAGTTGATCTTTTTCTTAACACCCTATGTTATTTCCCAACGCAGAGAAGATATATCAATTGGTAGCAGTACGCACAGTCATGGTTGCACTTCCCATCATGCATTTGGGCAGAACAGTTAAATGGCTACAGTATCATTTACTGAAAGCTCAACAAATACACTAGATGGCAATATTTAGTCACAATACACAAAGTCACATTTATCCTTTAAGAATTACAAGTCTTTCTATCCGTGGATCCCTCTCACAGAAAGAATGTTAATAATGTAAATTCCATCTTGAGGATTTATTGTCATAATAAACAAATACAGTACTTATGTACTGTATGTTGAATGTATATATTCGTCCGAGTTTTATTCATTTTTTTCTTAATGCATTGCCAAAATTTATATGATCAGGAAAAATTATCGGGAATGATTGGAATTGAATCAGGAGCAAAAAAAAAAAAAAAAAAGCAATCGGATCGGGAAATATCGGGATCGGCAGATACTCAAACGAAAACGATCGGGATCGGATCGGGAGCAAAAAAACATGATCGGAACAACCCTAATATAAATAATAATAATACATTTTATTTCTAGTGCTCATTTCAAGACACGCAAAGACGCTTTACAAGAAAGATGGGACCAGAATAGCTCAGCAGGAATAACAAAACGATCATGAAATTTGATTAAAAGCAGGATAAAAATACAGAAAAAGTTTAAGAGGTCAGGATAAAACCAAGATAAGGATCATGGTGGGTAAGAAAGTGTAAACAGGTGTGTTTTGAGGATCGAGGAGTAGGGAGTTGCACAGCTGGGGGCACAGTGACTAAGTAGTCTTAGTTTTACTGGGAGCCAGTGAAGTTGACGGAGGAGGGGGGTGATGTGGTGTGTTGTGGGGGTCCGAGTGATGAGGCGTGCTGCTGAGTTTTGGAGGAGCTGTGGTTTCTGGAGGGACTTATTTGGGAGAGCAGTGATACAGTAATCGAGCCGGGAAGTGACTAGACTACAGACAAGAGTGGAAGCGGTATGGCGGGTGAGAGAAGGGAGGAGGCGAGAAATAATGAGAAGGTGGAAGTAGGCCAATCTGGTGATGTCGTTGATATGGGAGCAGAAGGAGAGCGTGCTGTCGAGGATGACACCCGGAGTCTTACCCTGAGTGGTGGGAGAGACCAGTACATTGTTGTATTAATGTAACAAATCAGGTTTTAATGTGGCGGATGTGTTTTGCGTGGTGTACCTGAACACAGCGCGTGGCTGACGTGACGGAGTGAAAGAGGACTTTTTACTTTCACTTTTCATGTTCAGCTGCTGAGGCATGTTGTGTTGCACAAGTTCTGAAATAAATGATTAAAAACCTGACGAAGCTGGCGATTTCTTTGGCGGTGTTACGATAATGATAACCGTCACCTCAACTTATAAAGACTGGCCAACGGAGGTCGGAGGAGGACCGTCGAGATGGTAGACATTCTACGGCCGAATTGTCGACGCGCACACCATGCTCATATTTTTCTATCATTTCCATCCTCATTTCAATGGTAAGCGTCACCTTTTTTCACCACCTGCACTAACCTTCTTTGATCCCATGTTGATTACTCTCACAAGAAAATCCGCCATGCGTCCGTCTTGCAGGGGAAAAAAACTGCGGCGCTGTCATAAATCGTCGTATTTCGAGCATGTTGTCGGATGTAGAAACAAATGGCGGGTCAAATTTTACGTCGGATGTCAAAAAGATTGCGTGTCGAAGCGATCATATGTCAAGGTACCACTGTACTTTACTAAGCAATGATTGAATTAACAACTATTTTGATACTTTTATTTACATTCTTCCAAGGTAGGAGAAAACAAAATGGAGAAAAAAAATAAGGAAAACATTAGTTTTTGTTTTTCCTTTTTTTCCCCTTTTCTTTATGTTTAACTTAAAAAGATGCAAAATAGTAATTATTCTCAGATTTAATTGAAATTTGATTTTAGTGGGAAACACTAAGTCAATGTACTTTCACAGGCCACACCAAATCACGTGGCGGGCCAGATCTGGCTCCCGGACCACAAGTTTGATACCTGTTCCATAATGATTATGCTTTTTTTTTTAGGAATAATGCAGGATATTGACGTTATTGGCTTGTTAATAACCTCATTATGGTCTTCATTGTGATAATTGATTCAAATTTTCTTTGTAATATCATAAAAATGTATGCATTCACTTTCTGGTGCCTTCGCTAGGTAATGTTTTGACACATGGCGCCGTAATACGTACGACCCAGAAGGACATATTTTATTTCCTTGACCTTGGTGCCCCCGCCATCCCTACTGTATTCCTGTCTCCTGTCTTTTTCACTCATTCCATTCACGATTAACTGTGCGTGTCCCCACCCGGTCTCCCGCTGCACCCCGCTTTATACTCCTACCTCAGCTGCGCTTTGCCGGCAGGAAGTCGACATGACACCGATTCGCCCCCCTCTCATTGTCAGAGCTTCTGGGTATCAGCGGGACTTCCTTAAGTTTATTGACAGCCATCCTTTTGGGTTCTTTTATGCAGAGATCTCGGAAAATCGCAGTGTTAAAATATGCTTTATGACAACTTCTGGGTCCAGCATTGGTTTTCTGTTCCGGTGGCCGCCCCGAGCTTAGAAGGAAGCCGTTCCGTCTCTATGACACCACTATTGATGTCATTGAGTGCAAGAGAATAGGGCTAGTGAAGCGAGTACTACCCCCAACCAACCGCAGACACTGGCCTCTCTTTGCACCTGCAGACCAGGCAGAGGCATCCACTTGATGATAGCATTGTCAGAACTGAGTATTTTGCCTACAGTCTATTACTCAATACTGATTTGAATAAATTTTATGGACCCTATTGCTTAACTGTTTCAAACTCAAAGCCCGGAAGCCAGATCTGGCTCGCCACGTCATTCTTTTTTGGGCCCACGAAAGTGACTCGTGCATTGGCTTCATGTTTCTTGGTGCACTAAAATAAAATAAAAATATAAATACAATTTCTATAGTCCTCAGTAAAGGATTAGGGACTACAGAAATCTAGTAATATTAGTTTCCCCCTCCTTTTTAATCAAAAATAAATAAACCTATCAAGGGAACCTCAGACTTAGACTTGTAGGCTCTAATACAGTGTTTTTCAACTGGTGTGCCATGGCACATTAGTGTGCCATGAGAGATTGTCAGGTGTGCTGTGAGAAATTATCCAATATTGTTTTTGTTTTTTTTTACATCGTGAGCGAGGTATTGCTCTTGTCGCGTTCAAGAACTGCTCAGATTTCTAGCCATCAGCCACCATATCCATTTTTGACGAACGTCAATCCTCCCCCAACACATTGTCGAGGACAGCAAGGTGGCTGAAGGCTAGAATTCCGAGCAGTTCTTTAAGGTGACATGAGCAATACCTCGCTCATCTGCACACAACCACAACCTTCAACCTACTCCTTTCTTCCTTACTGCAATTCCGCCCGGCGACGTTACCAAAAAAAAAAAAAAAAGCGATACTGGATAATTTCTCGCAGCACACCTGACGATCTCTCTTCTTGAACACGACACGAGCAGCTATCCAACAGCGCCATGGTGCCAAGCAAGTTTAAACGTCATCCCCAAACTAAACACCTGTCGCTTCAAAACAAGTCGATGGACTATTTTGTTTTGTTTGAAAAACGACAAAGGTAAATGAGAAAGCTCTCAAAGACAGTTAGCTTATTGCTGAACTTGTTGCTAAATCCTAAAAGTCCCACACTGTCGAAGAGAAATTAATACTACCTGCCTGCAGAACCATTGTCAGCGAGATGCTTGGCCCCG
Organism: Corythoichthys intestinalis; assembly: GCF_030265065.1. Classification (NCBI taxonomy): domain Eukaryota; kingdom Metazoa; phylum Chordata; class Actinopteri; order Syngnathiformes; family Syngnathidae; genus Corythoichthys; species Corythoichthys intestinalis. The sequence continues at coordinate 17,878,467 of NC_080414.1, read as the reverse complement.
ATGCGGTCAAAGACATTGCTAAAGTCCCCCTGTTTGATAAATCTGAGCTTTTCAAGCCTAACTGCTATAAAAAAAATAAAAACAGAGCGAGACTGAAAGCTATTGAAGAAGATTCCTGCCAGGATATCGGCTTTGTGTTCATCTGAACAGGCTCAAGTTTCACATTGAGTAAGTATAAATAGTGAGAAATTATTTTTTAATAATGAAATATACTGTACAGAAAGTAATTTCGGAACATTTTTGGTTTGTGGTGTGCCACGAGATTTAAAAATCTTAAATCTAAAATATTTAGTACTAGTTTTGACCCACGGAAGGCGCCATGTTTTAAGCGCGCAATGGACGCTTCGGGTGATAATGCAGATTGTCACTGTCACTCGACAAACATTACCAGCTTACTCCAATTCCTTCTACGCGGCGAGACGTCCAACACATGCGCTCATCGGTTAAAAACGGTGAGTACTTACTATTTTTGTTTTTATTGAGTATTTTATTATCTTTTTATTGCCTCAAAATACTTTTTGCATGTGTTTCCCTTTCATACTTTAAAGCATTGTGTTTTCTTGTGGTAGCTTTAAAGCAGATTGTTGATCTCTTGACCTTATTTTCTTAAGACATAATTAGTATGTTCTGACTGTTCCTGTTCATTTTGCTTGCTTGTGACATCACCGCCCTGCGACGTCAACAACCATGGCGACCTACTTAAATTAATTTTACAAATTGTATAAAAATGAAAACATCAAGAGGGGTTTCAATATCAAATTATTTTAACTCATAATAATGTTTATCTTTTAAGGACTACAAGTCTTTCTATCCGTGGGTCCCTTTAAAAATTAATCATAAAAGAATACTGTTTTTTTCTGTCCTTTTATTTTAAAAAAATATATATTTTAAAACAAAATTAAAATAAAAGAAAATATTCACCTTTTTCAGTAAATGACTTTATGCTTTGATGAATTAAAATGTGAAATAATTAAGTTTTAAAATATACTTCAATAACTTTTGTGATCCTATTTAATAAATAAACCCTTAATTTAACCAGTTTAATTAAATCTTTTAGAAATAACTTTCATTACCTTCTTAACCCATTCAATGCCAGCCCGGGTCACACAGTATGTGTTTTTGTAGTTGGTAAAAGATGTCAATTGATCATGAAATCCCACCCATTAGCGACTAAAAACGTCCAATCCATTTCAACTGGGACTTGCGGTCGAAATAGATTGGATGTTGATTGCTGTCAATGATAGCAAAAGAGTAGAATTGTAGATAAATATATATATATATATATATATATATATATATATATATATATATATATATATATATATATATATATATATATTAGTGCTGTCAAACGATTAAAATGTTTAATCGAGTTAATTACAGCTTAAAAATTAATTAATCGTAATTAACCGCAATTAATCACAATTCAAACCATCTATGAAATATGCCAAATTTTTCTGTAAGTTATTGTTGGAATGGAAAGATAAGACACAAGATGGATATATATATTCAACATGCGGTACATAAGGACTGTATTTGTTTATTATAACAATAAATCAACAAGATGGCATTAACATTATTAAAATTCTGTTAAAGCGATCCATGGATAGAGAGACTTGTAGTTCTTAAAAGATAAATGTTAGTACAAGTTATAGAAATTTTATATTAAAACCCCTCTTAATGTTTTCGTTTTAATAAAATTTGTAAAATTTTCAATCAAAAAATAAACTGGTTATTAATAAACCATTGTTGATGTCAATAATTACTTACACAATGCACATGGGTGCTGAAGCCTATAAAATCAGTCGCACCCAAGCGCCAGCAGAGGGCAGCAAAACTCCACAAAACACAATTAACAAGTGGGGATTTCACTGTACTGTCATTTAAATCTGTCTAAGCGGGACATGTGCGTTAATTGCGTCAAATATTTTAACGTGATTAATTACAAAAATTAATTACCGCCCGTTAACGCTATAATTTTGAAAGCCCTAATATATATATAGTCATTTGAAAAAATTATGACACCCCAATAAATTTTCAGTTCTTTGATAAGAAATGTTCACATATCAACGTCTGATCTTGTTTTTCTTTATCTCTGGAAAAGAAAGCGATTTAATTGCAGGTAAACCACAAAAATTAACACTGCTTTACTCATTAAACTGAACATATCAACAAAAATGCATATTCTAACTGAGGGTAAAAGTTAGGACACCCTACCACCTAATAGCTAGTGTTACCCCCTTTGGCTGAAATAACTTCAGTGAGACACTTTTTGTAGCCATCTACCAGTCTTTGACATCGGTCTGAAGAAAGTTTGCCCCACTCCTCAACGCAGAATACTTTCAGCTTTGAGATGTTTTAAGGGTTTCTTGCATGTACAGACCGTTTCAACTCACCCCACAGCATCTCAATGGGATTAAGATCTGGGCTTTGACTGGGCCATTCCAGAACTCTCCATTTTTTCAGTCCTTGGTGGATTTACTGGTATGTTTTGGGTTGTTATCATGTTGCGGGGTCCAGTTTCGGTCCAGCTTTAATTTTTTCACAGATGATCTCACATGTTCCTCAAGCACCCTCTTAAACGCGATAGAATTCATGGTGGATTCTATGATTGTGAGCTGGCCAGGTCCTACTGCAGCAAAGCATCCACAAACCATGACACTTCCACCTCCATGCTTCACAGTTGGTATGAGGTTCTTCCCCTGGAATGCTGTATTGGGTTTACGCCAAACATGTCCTCTGTTCTGGTGTCCAAATAAAACAATTTTAGATTCATCTGTCCAAAGAACATTATTCCAGAAGTCCTGGTCTTTGTCAACATTCACGATGGCAAACTTCAGTCTGGCCTTCATGTTCTTCTTGGAAAGCCAAGGTTTCCTCCTTGCACACCTCCCATGACGGTTAAACTTGTGAGGTCTCTTTCTGATTGTAAAGGCATGCACTTTCACATCAACAGTAGCAAAGGCCTGCTGTAGGTCCCATGATGACATTTTAGGGTTTTTGGAGACTTCTTTTAGCATCTTGCGGTCTGCTCTCGGGGTGAACTTGCTTGGACGGCCACACCTGGGCATGTTGGCAGTTGTTTTGAATGTCCTCACTCGTAGACAATTTTCCAGACAGTGGAATGGCTGATTTTATAGTTTTTGAGATCTTTTGAAATCCCTTACTAGACTCATAAGCGTCGACAATCTTCTTTCTGAAGGCCTCAGACAGCTCCTCTGATCTCACCATGGTGTTTTCTCTCACTTCAACAGTCAGGGGCACACCAAACTAAATGTGAGGTTTAAATAAGCCAAGTCATCTTCAAAACACTGGGTAATGATGTGCTAATCATGTGCACCTGTTGTGATACACCTGTGCTTGATTTTAGCCACTTTAAGTGGCATTGAATGTGGATGTGTCCTAATTTATTCCTCAAGAGAAATTGCATTTATTTAATACTACATTTTACATGAAGTTATGAATTTTTTTTATTTTTTCCCGTTTTAATTGTTTAGTTATATTAACTTGAATCGCTCAAGATTGTTAAAATCAATATTAAATATCCATATGACCAAATATGTTAGAAAACACACAGGCTTCCATGGGGGGGGGTCATAATTTTTTCACAGTATATATTTTATTTACATTGTAAACATCCGTCATCATTCTAACCATATCGCCTTCTTCAATCGAATCCATTTCTTCGACTGCCGAGGGTATCGGCTTAATCTTTTCATGTAATTTTTTTAGGTGGCGCTTCCACTTACTACTGTGACTCCTACGAGGATATTGGATTAAAGCAAACAAATCCCATTTTCGCCGCTAATGCGTGAAACTTAGTCCAGCTTGTTCTGATGTTTGAAACTGGGGGTGGGTTGGGGCGCAACAGGCAAGGAAGAGACTCGGTGTTGTGAGGGGACTCAAATTAGATTAACTAAATTCACAAAAGAAGACGGGGAAGGGGGCTCGGCACATCCCCTGCCCACACCTCCAACCCCCCGCCGCTTCATTCTCACGGCCGAGAGGTTTCCAAAGCGCCTCTGGGCGGGGGCCGCGGGGCCGCCAAATCCCCGCGCTCTTTACTGGATTAAAGGTGGCTGCCCCCGATGGAAGGTTGGGGAAATTTGGACTGTTTTTCTGGGAGATGAGCACATCTGTAAACATCAAAATCTAGCAGGAAAAAACGGTAGGCAGAACCACAGACTAAAAGGAATTCTACTGTTAAAAAAAAAATTAATTCAATATACAGTTAATATTAGGTTGTAATCAGGCCCGGAGTGGCTAATCGGGAGGATCGGGACGAATCCCGGTGGGCCGACCGGCCAGGAGAGCAAGTCCGGACTATACGCATTTTTAATACTATTACAATTTTTTGTTTGGTATTTATTCATGACAATGAGTCTTGCTTACAAGCTGTTACCGCTGTTCCGGTGGGCCGTCTTAAAATATATATATATTTTGTTTTTGTTTTTTTTCAGACGCATTCTGACGTGTGCAGTCGAAAAATAAAACGTGCAGCTCCGCCCACTAATCGGAGTCTGTCTTGAGCCAAATTAGCTACTAGCTCGGTGCTCGGATCATGGATAAAAAGAACATTGACTCCAATTGTTTAGAATACTTTGTAAAAAGAAAGAAAAAAAGGGGGGGGGGTTCTATTATGTTTCTGCCTTGGAAACTATGTAAGTATTTTATATCTGCACTGCTGGCCAAAAATATTGGCACCCAGATAATGCTGAGGTAATGCTCAATTTCTCCCAGAAAATGATTGCAATTACAAATGATTTGCTAGTAATATCTTCATTTATTTAGCTTCCAATTAAAAAACACACAAGAGAATGGGAAAAATTAAAATTTAAAATTAAATCATTATCATTTTCCACAAAACTCCAAAAATGGGCCAGACTAAAGTATTGGCACCCTTTGAAAAATCATGTGATGCTTCTCTAATTTGTGTAATTAACAGCACCTGTTACTTACCTGTGGCACATAACTGGTGGTGGCAATAACTTAATCACACTGGCAGCCAGTTAAAATGGATTAAAGTTGACTCAACCCCTGTCCTGTGTCCTTGTGTGTACCACATTGAGCATGGAGAAAAGAAAGAAAACCAAAGAACTGTCTGAGGATTTGAGAAGCAGAATTGTGAGGAAGCATGGACAATCTCAAGGCTACAAGTCCATCTCCAAAGACCTGAATGTTCCTGTGTCTACTGTGCGCAGTGTCATCAATAAGTGTGAAACACTCTTAAACACTCTCTTAAAAATAAGTGGCTAACCTCCCTACTGTAGATGTGGACGGGAAAAAAAATGACGAGAGATTTCAACGAAAGATTGTGCGGATAGTGGATAAAGAATCCCGACTAACATTCAAACAAGTTCAAGCTGTTCTGTAGTCCGAGGGTAAAAGCGAAGCGACTCTATGGTAGGATACCCAGGAAGACCCCACTTTTGACCCAGAGACATAAAAAAGCCAGGCTGGAGTTTGCCTAAACTTACCTGAGAAAGCCAAAAACGTTTTGGAAGAATGTTCTCTGGTCAGATGAGACAAAAGTAGAGCTTTTTGGGGAAAAGCATCAACATAGAGTTTACAGGGGGGAAAAAACGAGACCTTCAAAGAAAAGAACACGGTCTCCACAGTCAAACATGGCGGCAGTTCCCTGATATTTTGGGGTTGCTTTGCTGCCTCTGGCACAGGACAGCTTGACCGTGTGCATGGCATTATGAAGTCTGAAGACTACCAACAAATTTTGCAGCATACTGTAGGACCCAGTGTAAAAAAGCTGGGTCTCCCTCAGAGGCCATGGGTCTTCCAGCAGGACAATGACCCAAAACACACTTCAAAAAGCAAGAGAAAATGGTTTGAGAGCAAATACTGGAGACTTCTAAAGTGGCCAGCAATGAGTCCAGACCTGAATCCCATAGAACACTTGTGGAGAGATCTGAAAATGGCAGTTTGGAGAAGGCACCCTTCAAATCCCAGAGACCTGGAGCAGTTGGCCAAAGAATTGATGGGTACCGGAAGCGGTTGTTCGCAGTTACAGTATTTTGTCTAAAGGTTGTGCTACCAAGCATTAGGCTGAGGGTGCCAATAGACCCTACCCACCGACGTCACAAAATCACGTGATCGCTGTATTGTTCCGCCCCCTCGTCCGTCATTTTGTGTCTGTATTATCAATGGTCTCAATTGATCGAGCAATTTATAATGCATTTCATGGGAGACCCGGTGCTTTCGGATGCCGTAAACTCACTGGATGCGTTGCATAATGTGGAAAAGCTTCAGTTTATCCATTCGCCAGATCCATATTTGATGCCTAAATCGATGTTTTTCGACCCGCTGTCTTCGCCGTATTTGCCTGACCTGCTAGCTACCCTGATATTTACAACTATCTTGTCCACACAAAATCAGCCTATTCTCACGAAAGTTTGAAAAACTTTAAGAGCTTGGAGGCTTATAAATACTTCGTTGCTGGTTGGGTGAAACAGGTCCTCGTCCACGAAAATTCGGCAGGAATCTATCTTGTGCTTGGAAAGGTGAGTTACGAAATTTTCAATTCAAAATCTTTTGTTCTTGCTAACATCCACTGTCAAGTCTAATGTATTTCATGTCATTTGTCAATGGAGCTAGGGCTTTTAATGTTTATATGGTTTAGCGATAGCACTCTCACTACATACATACGTGTATGTTGTTGGCGATTAGCCTAGCAATGATCTTAATTGTGGTTGTCAGCCCAAAACCCTCTAAATATATATTAAATGCATCTTACCAGATACAAAATGACTACTACATAATCTGTTGTAATCGTTTGGAGCCCAGTTTTCTCGTCGAATTGCAGCAGCCCATCTCGCTCTCTCCTCTCCGGGTCTCTCGGAATCCGGTAGAACTTCAAGTCTCTCCGTCTATCTTCTCTGTTATTGCAACCGACCGCCACACACGCCTTCACCATTTTGATTATTAATGTTAACGAGCAGAAAAACACGCCGTAAATAGGAGGAATGAACGTAGCCGTAACAGGTAAGCACGATGTGTTGACGGACAATTGGGCGGCACCAGTCAGGAGGGCGGAGTTGTGACGTCACGTGGGTAGGGTCTATACTTTTGTCCGGCCCATTTTTGGAGTTTTGTGTAGTATGCTAATGACTTATTTTCTTTTCATTCTCTTTTGTGTTTTTTCATTGCAAGCAAAATAAATGAAGACATTACTACCAAAGCATTTGTAATTGCAATCATTTTTCTGGGAGAAATTGAGCATTATCTGAAAGAATTGGAGGGGTGCCAATACTTTTGGCCAGCAGTGTATCTGTGTGTTAAAGCTACAGTGGGGAGAACAGGTATTTGATTCCCATTGGCAGTGTATCAAATACTTGTTCTCCCCACTGTATATGAACGAAATGTGTTAATAAGTTCTGCTGTATGGAAGCTAACCTATACAGTACTTATAGCTTGTAGCTCAAGTGAAGTGTGGCGTCTATACTGTATGTTTTTTGTATAACGGCATGTATTGTGGCGTTGTGTTGAATGCATGCATGTTTTTTGTTACAGTTTTCACACACAAAATAATGACTTAATATAAAAACAAGAAAAGTCTACCTTGTGTTTTATTGGAGGACATTCAATGTAAGATAGCTACTGGGACGTGCACATGGAAACGCACTATTTTGGACAGTACACTTATATATTTTGTATTTTTAAGCGCTAAAAAAGTAACAAAGTAATCCAGAAAGTACACTGGATTTTCCAAAAGAAACAAAAATATACTTATTTTATCCTCTGCAACACTCACAGAAAAAGAGGAAGAGGAAGTGTAACAAGTTTGGAACTTTTGTTCAATTTTTTTTTTTTTTTTCTGGTATCGGGTCGGGACTCTTTATCGGCAGATTCTCAAAATCAGGTGACTCGGACTCGGGTGCAAAAACATGCGATCGGGACATCCCTATTTTAAATAATGTAAAGTGAGCCGGTCTGAGGCATGAAATTCCCCATGCTGAAAATGAGTCCCACTCCAGCCCTGGTTGTAATTCACATTTTTCCTTTCGGTCATGATTGAATTACTTCACTAATAATTAGAGCTGTCAAACGATTCAAATTTTTAATCAAATTAATCACAGCTTAAAAATTAATTAATCGTAATTAACTGCAATTCAAACCATCTCTAAAATATGCCATATTTTTCAGTAAATTATTGCTGGAATGGAAAGACAAGACACAAGACGGATATATACATTCATCATGCTGTACATAAGTACTGTATTTGTTTTTTATGACAATAAATCCATAAGATGGCATTAACATTATTAACATTCTTTCTGTTAAAGGGATTCACGGACAGCAAGACTTGTAATTCTTAAAAGATAAATGTTAGTACAAGTTATAGTCGTTTTATATAAAACCCCTCTTAATGTTTTCGTTTTCATAAAATTAGTAAAATTTTCAATCAAAATATAAACTAGTAGCTCGCCATTGTTGACGTCGCCGAGCGGTGCCATCACAGCCGTTCTTGCACAGTGTCTTTATCTACGTAAGATATTGATTGAAATACACCACAAGGTGTCAATGGCAAATTTTAAATTACTTAGAAATCAAGCCAATAAGTGTGTTTTGTCTCTTGACTGACGCCGTAGCTCCGTTTTTTTTTTTTTTTTTTTTTTTTAAAAGACTGGGTCCATTGCGATTCACATTCATTTGAGCTCTGGCTTCACAACGTATGAGACCACTGATAGTTTGTCTATTGTGACTAAATATTGCCATCCAGTGTATTTGTTGAGCTAAACGAAATGTTTGAATAGAGATTGACCCAAGTCTGAGTATGTTTTATGTGTATTTTGCATAGGTATTTTGAGCTTTTCTTTTTGTGAACATTATTTTTTTGAGAGATAGGAATAATATTTTTGTTGTGCTTTCACAAAATGATACCTATGTTTGTTGTGAAGGAGTTGCCGAAGCTTATGCCAATAAACAGCGCGGTCCAATGAACGCCTGTGCCCACTGCCTTTCACTGCCTCTTAGCTCTCAATGTGCAAAAAATGGCGTCTTGTAATCTGTTTGAGGCAATGCATGAGCGGGTCATTCCGCGCATGCGTTAAATGCGTCAAATATTTTAACGTGATTAATTTTAAAAATTAATTACCGCCCGTTAACGCGATAAATTTGACAGCACTATTAATAATCCAATTGTTTGATTAGCATTTTATCAGCTAGAAACAGACTTTTTATTTACTTCAAAATTTAATAAATCGGGACATTCCAATTATACATTTTTGATCCGCGCGTCATTCAATTATTTCACATTTACTTCACTGAATATTTTTCCCATAGATTGATAATGTTGATTGGCCATCAATAGACTGTTTTCTGTCCTGTTATCAAGGGCGCGTGCCTTAAAAGTCTGCGTGTGGACGTGATTGAGCTCATTTGTATTTGACAAAGGCCTCGTGACGTGGGCCACAGGATGCAAATGGCCCCCCTGCCTCCCCTTTACTGATTCGCACCTCTGATTAACTCACCGTCGGATATCAAGCGGGTATTAACTCATTAGGGCCGTGGCCTTTGAAGTGGCTGCCGGGCATCATCGGGGTCTCGTAATCCCTTTTTAATGGGAGACGGTGCTTTAACAAAATGATTCCTTTGACAGACTTTCTCACCTAATGCACCTTATTTGGGGGGACGTTCAATCCATTTGGACTGGGAAGGGTTGGCAGCCTCTCCCAGTTCAACAGACGCCTGTGTGTTAATTGTTTCTCTAATTGTGATCTGGTAGAATCCGTTATCAATCCACTTCCTCTTCTTCCTCCAGCTTTGTAACATTTGTCTAGCCCCTCCCTCTTTAACTGGAGGCAATAAGGTGATGAAGGCCAGGAATGCGGCCGTGGAACTGTAAGGATTTATCACACGGAGGTGTGAGGGCCGCCGCCACGCTCAGGCTTCACTGTCTGCAGATGTAACAGTTTAGTGCCAGCAGCATTCCCGCCATGGGGCCAATGCGTTGTTTTACGGTTTCGCGCTTTAATTAGGCCAGACCGCAAACTAAGGAACTGTTCACGCTAGACTCTTATTTTTAATGATTTTTTAAAATGCTGCCAGTCGTTTCAGCTTGAAACGAGTCGATTGAGGTGGGTGAAATCGGAGTTTTGGCCATAAATGAGCAACATTGATGTTACCGGGAAAGCAATTTGGCTTGATTCCCAGTTTGTAGTTTTTGAACACATTATTATGACACTACAGATTGTGAGTTAAGCCTAAAAAGAATCTTTTTTTTCCTTCATAATGTCAATTTGAATGCTGTTTTATTCGCTTGAACCTAGTTTTCATGCTTAAAACTTTTGGAACCTTTAAGAAACAAAACCCTACGACCTATTTCAGTTTGCGGCAATTCTTGCCTACTGGATACACTGATGTCATTATTTTCATCACTGTTGTCATTATAAATGATAACGTTGTCATTTTTGATAGAATTGTGGTTCACAAACGCGTCAGTGATGCCGTTTTTGTTGTCGTTTCTGAAAACAATTGAAGCCATAACATTGGTTATTGGGATAGAATTGTTTTGGAAAATGATAGTGGTGTTGTAGCTGAAAATGATCACGTTGGTCATTTTCGGAAACCAACTGCAGTTATGTTTTTGTAAGCGATTATGCTATCATCAATGGACCAAAGCTGCCAATCAGATTTTTTTTTTTTTTTAACATTCCACGATTCGTTTAAGCAGACGCTTCTTATACAATGTCAAAATGAGATACGACGCCCTCTGGAGGCAATGTGTGCCTTTTATTTAAAAAAAGAAAAAAAAAGAATGACTAAACTCCCACCTCAGAAAAATCACTTGAAGATGTGAATCCTAAAAGTAAATTGTAAAATGTCTTTAGTCTAAGAATGAGGACTAGAGAAATCATACAATATTTATATTTTTCTAAACATAAAATTTGAAAAACGTTTTTTTACAAATTTCAAATATGAAAATATTTACAGTGATCCCTCGCTACTTCGCGCTTCAAACTTCACGCCCTCAGTCCATCGCGGATTTTTTTTCCCTCCCTTCACCTCCTTGGTCTTTGTCAGTCAGGCAGTGAGTGTGCTGGAGTTGCTTATTGAAATTAACGATAATTGACAGACAGTTAAGCTTTGATCTTGCCTGAGACGCTGGTAAGCAGTGACTTCAAAGCGCCACATGCATCAACATCATTTAACCTGTTAAACAGTTGCTGTGGCAACTCGTTGTGTGTAAGTAAGCAGATTCAGTGGACTCACTCAATGAAGCATTTAATAAAGACATGCATTTTTCAACTTTTTATTAAATGGATTGGGCGTCTACATTTTTTCTTGTTTAAAAATAATTCGGTTGGACCGTAACATGTTTAAAACATATCATAATTATTATTATTTGAGAAAAAAAGTGAAAAAACACATGTATATATGTGAGATATGTGAGTAAAAACCAACAACAACAACAACAAAAACTGAAAATAACTGGACCGTAACACAAACATGCTAGACTGTGCGTCCCGGGCTGTTGGGGGACGGCTATCGATAAGCTTTTGCTTTTTTCCCGTTTTCCTTTGTCTGTCATCGTCTTTGATTACACAACCAACACGAATAACGACACACAGTGCGACACTCTTGAATGATATATACTGTATATCTCTTTCCAATGATAAATCTGAATGAATAGATTGAACACACACAAATAATAATAATAATAATTTGTGAGGGTGGGGGATGCTACTTCGCGGTTTTTCCACTTATCGCGACAGCTTCTGCTCCCCATTAACCGCGAAAAAAGAGAGCTCACTGTAGTTCTTTCCTGTTTGCTTTTTTTTCATCAAAAATATATATGACGGAAAACACTCAGGTGACTAGAAGTTCCGCTCTGAGACCCCCAATTTGGCCAACTTTCAGAATTGTCCGATATACATGTGTGATACAGCATTGGAAAGCTTAACATCTCAATTTTCTGGGGGAAGAAAAATTTTGAACAGGAGGGCATTTAAAAAAAAAAAAAGTTTTTTTTTGAACAGCAAAAACCTATCTGGAGTTGAGCGCACGCGAGAGCAGAATTACAGACGACATGACTTTAACGAGATATTATCGCGTACTTACCTTGTTTCGATGCAAAAACTCCATGTAGCATGTATTACTGAGTGCCAAGACACAGCTGTGAATGGCCGCAGCTGGATTTTTGGGGATTTTATGGGTGAAACATGGTCATATAACAAGAGTCGCTATGAAAAAAATCACAGACAACAAGGAGTGGTCGAGATTTTCTTTTTTATACACGAGTATTTACCTCTAAAAAAATTTTTTTTTCCCATTTTTTTTTTGTTTGGATCGAATTTTTATCATGTAATATATTGGAGAAAATGTGACAGTAACAAAGAAAAATACAATTAAGCGATAGTTATGATGTAGATATCTGGGACTTTTTTACAGATCGCATTTTTTTCATTGTGACATAATTTGTTTAAAAGTTTAAAATGTGTGAAAAATGTGTAAAATATTTTTTTAAAGTCGTTTTTTTTTTTAAACGAAATATGAGACATCAATTAATGATTCTGAGCTAAAAACGACAGAAATTTTGAATAATAAATATAATTAATTATCTTCGTTTTATGGCTGGGTTAAAACAAAAGCGGTTGCGCGACGTCTGTAAATGGGGGTTTTCAGGGTAAAACGGACCAATTCAAAATAGTTCGGTGGCTTAATGCGCCATGAATCTGCTATGGCAGCATATAGGCATATTGTTCAATCAAACACAACAGTTGTTTTGGCTTAAAATACAGCAGTTTCTTTTAAAGAGGAGTGCAAGAGCAGAAACTGCTTTTTCAGTCTTGTCTGTGTTTTCCGCCATATATATAATTAGAAAAATAAAGACAAACAAACAAAGAAAAATATCATGTGAATATTCAAAATTTTTTACCCCTTTTTTGTTTTTTATAATATATTTTAAAAATAGTTTTTAATTAAATACGTTTTAAGATTTACAATGTTTCTAAACAGTTAATCGGCTATCAGAGTAGTTGTCAATTCATTTGCTCATCTACTAGTTGTCAATTATATATAATAGCCCTCTGAATTACACCTTAACTATGATGTGGCACCCTTGGTACAGACATAGCATTGCGGTCACATTTGGTGATTATATTAAATGAGTGGCCCTAAAACACCTGAAATGGGTCTGCAGATACTCTGTCCATCATTATTTCATGTTTGCGTCAATATTTATGAACTCTATGCCACCATTCATCTCCATCTCCTTCCTCTACTTATGCTAGTGACATGCAACTCATTTCACTCTCCCCTCCTATTTGTTCTCTTTCCACTCCTCTCACTCTGCCTCTCAGGTTACCAGTACCAGGGCTTTTCTCGCTTCCCTAATTTGTGTGTGTGTGCGTGTCCCGCACCGTGTCCTGGTCCCTGCCTCCCGGTTCGCCGGAGCCACCCAGCAGCCGGCTCGTGATTGGGCCAGCCCGCCATCGGGGCGGGAGAGGACTCTTTCTCGGTGTGCTGACTGCTCCGGGACGTGTTTCAACAGATGGTCGAGGTTGGAGGGTGTCATCACATCGGAGAGGGGATTAGAGGAGAGAGGTTGTCTTCCAGGAGCTGTGTGGTCCCCTTCCTTGGTTCCTCCTTCCTTGCCACCACCATCAAGTCCTCTATGAGCGCAGGGAACACTCACAGGACTCCTTTTACTGCCGCCAGGTACGTGACTAAACATTCAAGTGGGGACATCAGGAGTTGACCGTAGCGGTGCCGGGTTAGGACTTCAATCCGCCCTTTCGACTCTGGATGACAGGAATTCCCTCTGTCGCAAATTCCTACGTCTCAAGGGATTAGTAGGCAGCACATTCCATTAATGTCATTTTTTTTCTCCCCTCGTAGCGCAGGGTATTTGTAGACTAGTGCGACTGGGTTAGAGACTGTCTGGATTCTAAATTTCCCTATTTGTCTCAGTTTCGGAACATTTTTGGCACGTCCTGAAATAGGAAAATGAAAATTCCGAGTGCATCTCTGGTACTTCGCACACAGTCATCAACACAAGAACTTTCAAGGACACATAGAGACTGAATGTGCACCTATCTCCTCTCCAATCTTAAAGCTTAACAGATGAGCTGCTGAAACGTGCGCTTTGCGTGGGAGCTGTCAAGAAGTCTTGGGGGTACGTGGGTGCAGTCAGTGTGCCACTGTGTGTAACTTGAACTCAAGTCAGAAGGAAAGAGGGAATAAGACGTATAGTATTTCCATCCCGTGAGAGATGGCGCAGCTGTAAAACGGCGCAAGGGACGCCGCGCGCGTGAAAGCCGCTGTTGTACAAGCCGGTGTTGACTCTGGTAAACCAGCCGTGGCTTCGCTTCCTGCCTGCTGCTTGAAGTACTTAACCCCCAGTAGGCTGTGATGGTTGCGGCTTTTAAGACAGACGCTTTTGCCGGGGTGAAAAATGGGGTTGAATTATCTGATCGGAGTGTGGAAATTGAAAAGATGTTGATGGGGAGATTACTCTGGTTTGGCATTGGATAGAAAGTTGCTGAGTCAAAAACGTAAAGCTTGCACTTGAACTAAAGTGAACAACTGTACCAGAGAAAGACCAAGATTGCTTGAAAAGATGGTCTCCATCCACTTGTGTGGTAAGTGACAGGGTTCGGACAATAAGGTCTACTTAACCAAATGGACAATTTGTCTGGCAAGTGGTTTTGGTCTGCTTCTTTGGTGGTCTATGGGTTTCAGTATAAAGTGTCACTAGACCACAGAAACAACGTCTATTTTGACCAAACAAAACCTAAAAGTGTGGACTCGAGCCGCTGGTTTGGTAAACGACAGGGTTCAGACAACAATGTTTACTTGACCAAATGGACAGTTTGTCTGGCAAGTGGTTTTGGTCTGCTTCTTTTGTGGTCTATGGGTTTCAGTAAAAAGTATCAAAAGACCTCAGAAGAAATGTCTATTTTGACCAAACAAAACCTAAACAGTGTGGACTCGAGCCGATTGTTCGGTAAGCGACAGGGTTCAGACAATAAGGTCTAATTGACCAAATGGACAGTTTGTCTGGCAAGTGGTTTTGGTCTCGTTCTTTGGTGGTCAAAAGCTCTCGGTTGTTAGTGTTGTTACACCACAGAAGCAAAGTCCGTTTTAACCAAACAAAACCTGAAAAGTTGCAGTCGGTTAGGGTGCATCCTTGATAGTGTTCTGCAGTTCCTTTGAGCTTGTGTAGCACTCAAGACCAAACTATCCAAGCCCAAGAATTTCCTGAGACCAAAACCTATTGATAGTGTTCTGCAGTTCCTTTGAGCTTGTGTAGCACTCAAGACCAAACTATCCGAGACCAAGAATTTCCTGAGACCAGAACCTACTGAAACTAAAACAATGCCAAGACTTTTTGAAGTCGAGACCGCAGCTTTTGAGGTTGATTCCATTTCCAGGGGTGGTGAAAAGTTAGTAACACAAAATTGTTTTGTATTTGCTCTTAACCAAGTGATTTTCCTTAAAATCACTTTAATGCATTTTAATTGCTGGTCTTGACAGATAAACCCTAGTCCGGGACTGAACCAAAACCAATAATTTTATAAGTCCCGACCAAGACAGGACCAAGACCTTCCAAATGTGGTCTCGAGAAACACTCAAGACCAAAACCCTTAAAGTAAGGTCTCGAGACTAACCAAGACAAGACCAACACCCTCCAATATCAAAGTGTGGTCGCGAGACAAGGCCAAGACCCTCAATGTTCGGTCTCAAAACCAATCGAGACCAACTAAAGACCCTCAGAATGTGATCTTGAAATCTGTCTTAAGACAAAGACAAGTCTTAGGAGTTTTGACATTACTTTGACCTGAACCAGGTGCTACCTTGCCCATGTTTTTAGTGCATCAAGTTTTGAATGATAGCATTGACCAATTAATCAATCTAACAAAGTACCAGCACCAGCATGAAGACTGTGAGAATTCTGTTTGGCTGTCGGGTAGCCAGTTCAGCTGACGCTCTGTGTTGTGTTTGGACTGCAAAGGTGCTCCTTTTAAACTGTTTAGCTTCAGTGTGCTACAAACAACAGCAGGAGTGAGCGGCAGCTGCTGCAAATAATTAGGACTTTGGCGGGGGGTTCCACTCCGGCCAAGATAAACATTATTCCAGTAGCGACTCTGCCATCTTCTGGGTCATTTTTTTTCTTTAAGTATGACTGTAATTCCCGTCATTGAGCTTTATCTAATTACTAATTGCTGGGACAAATTCTTGCGGTAGCGGTAAGCTATTTGTCATATCTGGAGATCTGCATGCGGTCCAGTTTCTTCATGGGTTTTGGTTGAGAAAGGCAGAGGCCAATCTGGTCTTCTGAGAGCACCCCCTGCTGGAGGATTAACTAGTTGACATCCTCACATGTCAGTTGTTCAAACAATGACTTTTGATTAATTGATAAAAACAAGATAATGTACTCAAAATGCTGAAAAGGAAGTGACAAAGTTGTTGAATAACAATGTCAGCTGTACTGTAGGCAAATCCTTTCAGGGCTTACATTTTGTTATTTCTCTATATTTTTAGAAGGTATCTCCAGGGGTAACAAGCCATGTAGCATTGATCTATTTTGGAGCCCACAATGCAGCCCCCTAGTCCTGCTCCCCCCACCAAGTGTTTGTTCAGCCTCTCATTTGAGCGACAAAGGTCAGGACATGCAAACATTCGAGTCCTTGTCGTCACTGGAAGGAATTCTGTCGCATCGTGGTGCTAATTTAGCTTTTTCCTTACTGTGTGACGAACTTCTGACGAAGAAAGGTTTACCGAAACTGACTTGGAAATGGACAATTCACAAAGTTTTCCTATTGTGTGGTTGTAACTTTTCCAGGAGGTCATATGCAGAAGGGGGTTAAGCCTGAAAGATGGTGAAAGATAGTGTATTGCTGCAAATCTGAGATCAGTGCAGTTTTTAAGTTGTAAAAAAAGCTTTTCGCATCGATTATGAAGGAGAGAAATGCTAATATGTTGAAAGTTGGGTACATTAGGCAACATGAACAGAGTATGTTTTAGGGTTAGGCGATTTTAAAATCAAGATAATAGAGCAAAAAAAAAAAATATTGTGTCATATTTAATCTACTGTATGCGGACGATAGCTATCAAGTTTGAAGGATTTTGAACCTTTTCTCAAAAAGAGTCCAATGTTGTGTGAAAAGATGCCAATGTGGCGAGTTAGCGCCTTGTACATCTGTAACTCCATTTTCATTTTGGCATCGAAAGCCCTTTCTAAGTCATGTTTCTGTTGTTTTAAAGCTTGTGGTGTCATGAAAAACAAAAATATTAGCGTCAAATTCATTGTTCTGCTTGGAGGGTTCCAATTTCTCCGCATTTTAAACAGAAACCGATATATTTATTAAAACGAAAGAAGGTCAAACCAACATATGTGAGTGAATGACACATCAAATTCAAACCCTTATTCAATGCAAGGGGTATCCAAACTACGACCCACGCACCAACTGAGGCCCAGTTTTTGACCCACAATTTATGAAATGGCCCGCACAAGAAGCTTGAGTCCAGCCTATATTCTGTTACATTACTCAGCTTCGAGACTAGATGGCACTATTAAACACTTGCTAACATTAGCTTAGGAGTCAAAACCTAGCATGTTGAAATAAATGTAGAAAACAATACAATTTCAGTTTATGGTTTTAGATAAATAAACATATATAAAAAATAATCCAATGTGATAAATCTCTTGTGAGTTTCTTGATTTTTTCTTGGCTCACAAAATATTTTCTTTTTCTTGTGCAAATTTTGTTTCAGTACTGGAAATATAAATATATATATTTATATCTGGATTACTCCGGTGCTTGTAGCTCTCAAAGGGATCCACAGATAAAAAGGCTTGTAGTACTTAAAAGATAAGGAGTCAAAATAATTTGATATTAAAATGCCTTTTGATTTTTTTCCATTTTTTTATACAATTTGTAAAATTAGTTTAACTAGTAGGTCGCCATCGTGTTTGACGTCGCAGGGCGACGACGTCACATGGTTACGCTGCCAGGCTTCCACAGTATGACTCTAACGATATAAATATGTCATCTGTTCAACCTTTTTAATTTGAACCCCAGAGGAACATTAATGAGCGTGACAGCACTGTTGATATTTCACAAAACGAGCAGCAAAAGCAAAATGAACAGGAAAGACGGGATGAGACAAGACGATAGTAGGGGGAAAAAAATGGTGTTCTGCCAAAATGTGCTACACTGGCGAAAGGAGAATTTGACACCCAAAGTACTACCGTGCATTTTCAGCTTGTTTTGTTTAGATGCATACAGACAGAACATACTAAAGATGCATTAAAAATACTTAAAACGTAGTAATTAGGGCTGTCAAACAATTAAAAATTTTAATCGAGTTAATCACAGCTTAAAAATTAATTATTCGTAATTAATCGCAATTCAAAAATATCTATTAAATATTCCATATTTTTCTGTAAATTATTGTTGGAATGGAAAGACACAAGACGGATATATACATTCAACATACTGTCCATAAGTACTGCATTTGTTTATTAAGACAATAAATCAACAAGATGGCATTAACATGATTAACATTCTGCTAAAGCGATCCATGGATAGAAAGACTTGTTGTTCTTAAAAGATAAATTCTAGTACAAGTTATAGAAATGTTATACTAAAGCCCCTCTTAATGTTTTCGTTTTAATAAAATTTGTAAAATTTTCAATCAAAAAATAAACTAGTAGCTCGCCATTGTTGATGTCAATAATTGCACAATGCTCATGGTGCTGAAACCCATAAAATCAGTCGCACCCAAGCGCCAGCAGAGGGCAACAAAACAACGAAAAACACAAGTAACAAGTGGACATGACACTGTGCTGTCATTTTAATCTGTTTGAGTAGGGCATGTGCGTTAAATGCGTCAAATATTTTAACGTAATTAATTTAAAAAATTAATTACTGCCTGTTAACGCGATAATTTTGACAGCCCTATATGCTACGTGACTAATGTGTTCAACAGATCAACAATCTGCTATAAAGTTACCACAAGACAACACAACACTTAAAAGTATGAGAGGGAAACACATGAGAAAAGTATTTTGAGGCAATGAAAAGGTAATAAAAGACTCAATAAAAACACAAATAGTAAGTACTCGCCGCTTTAGACCGATGTGCGCATGTGTTGGACGTCTCACCGCGTAGAAGGAATTGGAGTAACCCAGTAGTGACAATCTACGTCATCACACCGAGCATCAATAATACATGGCGCCCTCCATAGGTCAAAACATGTACTAAATATTATAGATTTTTAAATCAATAGCAATATTTTATGTGTTTCTACAAGTCTTTAAGTCCGAGGTTCCCTTTAACTCATTCATAGCCATTGACAGTTCTCGACATAAATTCATTTTAACTGCAAAGCCTTGCATTGAAGGATCATGCTTCACTGCCATTGACAGTGATCAACGTCCAATCCAATTTGACCTGGGGGCTGGCAGCGATCGAATGCTCCCAGTCAAAATGGGTTCACGTTATTCACTGTCAATGGCAGCCAATAAGTTAATACATAAAAATAAATGGCGGATAACACTCAGGTGACTTGAAGTTCCGCTCTGAGACTCCCAATTTGGCCAAATTTCAAAATACGATATACATGTGTGATACATCATTGGAAAGCATAAAATCTCATTTTTCTGGGGGAAGAAAATTTTGACACAGGAGGGCATTAAAAAAAAATAAATTTAAACAGCAAAACCCTAACTGGGTGTGAGAGCACACGACAGCAGAATTAAAGACGCCATGATTTTAACGCGATATTATCGCGTACTTACCTTGTTTAGATCCAAAAACTCCATGGAGCATGTATCACCGAGTGTCAAGACGCAGCTGTGAATGGCCACAGATGGATTTTTTGGGAATTTTACGGGTGAAACATGGTAATATAACAAGAGTCGCGATGCAGAAATCGCAGACATCAAGAGAGGTCGCGATGATCATTTTCATATATTTACCCTTTTAAATGTTTTTTTTTCCAATTTTTCCTTGTTTGGATCGATTATTATCATCTAACATATTAGGGAAAATGCGACAGTATCAAAAAAAAAATACAATTAAGCGATAGTTATGAGGTAGATATCCGCGACTTTTTTACAGACGCCAATTTTTTCATTGTGACGTAATTTTTTAAAAAGTTTAAAATATGGAAGTGAATAATTTTTGAAAGTTGTTTTTTTTAACTAAATATTAGACATCAGTTAATGATTTTAAGCTGAAAATGACAGACATTTCGAATAATAAATACGATTACTTGCCTTCTTATGGCTAGGTTGAAACAAAAGCGGTTGCGCGACGTCTGTAAACGGGGGTTTTCAGGGTAAAACGGACAAATTAAAAATAGTTTGAGGGCTTATTGCGCCATGAATCTGCTATGGCAGCATATAAATATATTGTTCTATCAAACAGCAGTTTATTTTAGAGAGGGGTGCAAGAGCAGAAAGAGTCTTGTCTGTGTTTTCCGCCAAATACATTTTAAAAACACAATCTTTTTTTTTTACCTGATTCTGATCCTGTTTAACAAATGAAAGTGGAATGATTGCAAGTTGGCCCTTGAAACCTGCCCTCATCTTTCACAGACCGACGCAAAAGGAAATGAAAGAGGCTAACGAGCGAAACGGCGGCTCAATCCGAGGCACGAGCGTCGACGTAATCTTCCCGCGACACGGCCGCGAATAAAGGAAACATCGGAAAACGTGTCTGCGTACGCTATGTACTAGATTTACCCCCCTCCGTCACGGCCCCCCAAGAGGGTCGCACTGTCCTCGCTTTGTGGTCTCTTGTCTAATAATCCCCTCCCTGGGGAGAAGCAATCTGTTTTAGACGGGAAAGAGAAAGGGCCCTGTCTGTATCGCGTACAATTAAGCGGGCCTGTCGGAATTCTTACTTTTTTTTCCCCTTTTCTTGGAGGGAGAAGTGCTGGGCTTTCATCTAAGAAAGGAGATAATGGGGTGGGAGGGTCCGAGTGAAGGGAGAAAGGGGTGAGGGAGGGGTGCAAATGAATGAATTCCACCTCCCTGACCCGCTCCGGCACTTCCACTAATAGAAGCTAGCGTGTGTTTCAGCTCTCCTGCTTCTTTTCTTTGATTCGCCCCTGGAGCCGCTGGACCTATTCAGGTTTTGCTTCGTTAAACCTTCACGTGACTCGCCTTACCTGAGTTCTTTCTGGGCGAGTTCAGTTGAGTTTGTCGTGATGATCCGCTGCATTCTTTCAGGTGAGCTTCCTACAAAAAAAGTTCACTTCATTAATGGATTCATTTTCTTACTGGGTTAATATTCCAGATCTCTATTTTGAGGGCTGTCATGTACTTAAAAATCCTTGACAAATCACTTAATGGGACATTCTGATGGGGTGGGTTAATTCAGCACTTTAGGGCAGTTTTTAAATTTCAAATCAGTAGATCCTAGAGCATAGATCTTGACCCCCGAACCCGACTCGACCCGAATTCTGGGCTAAGTCGGGCCCAAAATGTCAATTACCGTATTGGCCCGAATATAAGACGGCCCTGATTATAAGACGACCCCCTCTTTTTCAAGACTCAAGTTTGAACAAAGACTTTTTGAACACCAAATTAATTTTTATACACAAAATAATTACAGTACATCTGAAACAAATGATTGTAACAATAGATTTGAGAGAAAAAGCATGTTATTTGGCCTCATTCAAATCTTAATATCTGAACATTTAAATATGTAAACTAAAGTGCAATCACATTCCAAAAAGAATGGCTTCTGGTTTTTGAAATGTAAATAAACCAATCTACAGAACATCGCTTTAATGATATCTGGCGCCATCTAGCGTCGTGAATGGGTATAACGTCTAGACCGCGAATATAAGACAACCCCCACTTATTTCAATGCAAAAAACACCGTCTTATATTCGGGTCAATAGAATGTTTACGTTCGGGTCGGGTCGACTTCTCTCTCGCTACCTTTTTTTTAAATAAATATATATTCATATGTTTCTACTAAAACAATGTATGGATGTTAAACTAAGGAATACTTGTCATAAAATAAATAATTTGGATAAAACAACGTGCTGTGCATGCCTGCGCATGTGAATGGCGTGGCTCCACCCTCTTTTTAATCCTCCCCTCCCGCACTGGCGCCCTCCGCGAGTCCGCATCCTGGTATTTCCTTTTCGATATGAAGCAGCAAGGAGTGAAAAACAAACTAAAGACGGGGGAAATGAAAAGCAAAACATGCACCGCGGTAGAAGTGGGATATGGAAGGGCTTCAAATTGATTGCTGAAGATGCTATACAGAAACCTGTGTCGGCTTCGCTGAATGTAAACGAATGCTCTGCTCTCATAAGAGAAATATAACAAACTTTTCCAGCGTTATTTCATTGTGTAAATGCATTTATAATAATCATAAAAATATGTAGACTATATTATATAAACATTGAGAAAACTTGAGTTTTTTTCTGCCAACTCGAAGAGATTAAAATTAATGTCAAAACCATTATCCGCCTGATGGAACAGACACACAAATATAAAAGATATAAATGTTTATTGAATATCCATCTAACAGTCCTGTTTAAATGGGAGAATTCGTTACAAAAGACAGGCTTTAATTTGTTATCATTATGCACAGGCATCGGCACAAATGTGATCACACAAAACGCAACCACGCATCGCATCCTCGCATTTCCTCCTTCTCCTGAGTCCTCACAAATAAAACATAACATTTTGTTTTTTTTTACGGGCTCGCGCCTACAAATAAAACATAAATAAATGATAAAATAATAATAATAAAACATTTGGGTTTTTTTGGGCTTGGGCCTGCAAATCAAGTTAATTGATCGGGCTCAGGCGGGGTCGGGCTTAAATACCCGTGGGCCGGGTCAGGCCGGATTTTTTAGGCCCGATCTAACCTCTAGTAGAACCTCAGAAAGTCACAGATTTAAGAAACAATGAATTGACAAAATGTTCGTGATACTGAAAAATACGCTATAAACTTGTTGGCTGCCATTGATGGTGATAGATTACCAGGGTTGTTCAGCATCAAATCCATTTCAACTGGGATGAGTAGCATTGCGTCATCATGCTTCACTGCAATTGACGGCGATGGATGTCCAATGCAATTTGACTGGGTGGCTGACAGCTATCGAATTAATCATTTGAATTGAATATTTAGTTTTTATTAGATGGGGTTTTGCAAGGCAAAGACCCATATAGTAAAATTCCCTTTTTTGAATGGCGTTTTTTTTGGTGCGCCGCACAGCCCAAACCGTTTGACAGACCGTTACCGTTCGAATATCAAAATGACTTGAAATTTCACACGACGCAGGGAATTTTCCAAACAGCCCCCCAAATTTTTCAGTTCGCTCGTAAAAGCGGGGTTTTTTCATGGGGGGGCGGGGGGTGTCTAAACGCTACCTGCCCTACAACTTTTGACCAATCGCATAACTTACACATAAAAAATTCCAGGATGGTAAGGGGCATAAAAGTTTCATACGGAATTTGGCAAAAATGTATGGTTCCCACAGAATTTGCCAAAAACTGTCCCATTCATTTCTAATGGGATGCCACTGACAGCCATGTACGCCCAAATTTCCCATTCATTTTAAATGGCAGGAAAACAGATTCTTGTGATTTGTGACCATTGATCATTACAGCCCATTGACATTTTGTGACCTGATATCAACAGGACGTGTCCCCCAAATGTCCCTAAATTTAACAGGAAGTGACATATCAACAGAAATGGGAAGTTTCCGGAAACTGCAGTTTCTATTTATTATTATTATTTTAATTGTATTTTTTTACAATTTTGTTTAAACATATATATATAGTTTTTGTCTAACTTATTAGAATATTTTTTTAAAACTTTGTTTATATTAATTTTATTAAGAAAAAGCAAAAAATATTTTGTGATTTCTGAGTACTACTGAAATTTAAAAAATATATATTTAAAAAAAAAAAAAAACATTTTTTAAAGTCTATTATTCATGTATTTTTTAAATTTGCATTATTTATTTACATGCCATCCAACTGGCTGGCAACGGGTTCAGGGTGTCAGGGTTTACCATGCCTCCTGCCCATTCGTAGCTGGACTACGCTCCAGCACCCCCAAGACCCTCGTGAGGATAAGCAGCTCTGAAGGTGGATGAATTATTTATTTACATTACATTACATATACAAAAGAAAATATTCATTTTTGTTTTTAACAATTTTTTAAAATTATTCTGTTAAGAAAAAAAAAACATTAATTATTGTCTGATTTCTGGATTAACGACTACAGAAATTTCGTATACATTTTAACAAGAAGTTGATACACATGACTTACTTTCACGGCCACACAAAATTTTGTGGTGGGCCGCTCGCCGCCGTTTTGACACGCTTCTTCCAATTATGTGGCGGGGCATATCCGTCCCCCTCGCCGCCATTTGGACACACGCATCTTCCATTTTGGTTAGAAATCTGCCTTTTATCTGCCGGGAGGCGATAAAGTCAATCAAAATACAAATGAGGTTACGACATACTTTGGAAAGCCGCACATTTAGCCCCGAGCTATGGAAAAGCGTATACAAATTACAGGTTTACGTGTCTGTCTCTTTTTAACTCTGACTAATTCTTACTCCGACACACACACGCATGGCATACGATCCCTCGCACATGAACGCCCACAGGGGAATGCTGAACTGGCACAGGTGCAACTGGACGAATCGACTTTTTGCTAGCGGTGTCACGTCGGCGCACGTCACATTTCGGCTGTTGACAGTGTGCAGGGTCACGATTTTACATTGTAATACGCACGCATGCAAGCTGCCAGAAAACGTCCCGCGCGGTTAGATAGCTAAATATTGAACTGGCGTTAGCTTTGTAGACTACAACAAGGGTGAATTCATTTGTCGGTAATGGCCCAGAGGGGTAGGAATGTTATCCTGTCAGTGTTATTATAACCCTAAATCACCCTTTCGTGCTTGACATTTACTTGAATACTGTGATTATGATAAGACTTACTAGTGACTTAAGGGGGAAATTTAGCTATTAGCGAGATAAGGGATGAGCTACATGGAGGTGAATTTGTGAATATATTGCAAAATAGTATAATTTTTTTAGGTATTTTGATGTAAATCATCGTGTGTTATTAAACCATTGACTGCCATTGACGGCTATAGACATTCGCAGCTAACCCTCCCATTTCAAATAGATTCGACATCTATTGCCGTCTATAGGAGCTAATTAGTTAGGCTAACATTTTGAGAGGTTATACATGAATTTGTTTAGGGAATAAGTACATAAATATACAAATTTTACATTTGATGAGACACGTTACACATAGAAATTTGATTTTAAATTAAATAATAACTAAAGAAAGCCTGCAAATTTAAAATTGTTGAACACTAAAACTAGTTTTAAAATATCTTTAAAAATAGATTTTTAAAAAAAAAAATATATATTAAGAATATTGAAAAATATATGTCGCTGTCAAAGGCAGTCATAACTCATGAGAGACCTTTTGGAGCGGGGAAATACATTTTTTCAAAAGATTGATAAAATACATAAATGTAAAAATATTACATTTGATGACAAATGACTAACAGATTTAAATTACTTTTTACCTAAAAATTATTACATGTTAAAAAAAAAAACCCTGCTAATTACATAGTTTTGAACAATTAAAAAATAGAGGTTAAAATTTTATTTAGAAATATACGTATGTTAATAATAGTATATATTAATGAATGAATATATGAATACAAAATTGTTTAAATGAATAATACATATTTTTCAAGTGCATAAAAAAAATAAATATCGAAAATTTGAAAAAAAATATTACATGTATTAAAAAAAATTAATACATGTATTAAAAAAAACTACCGTAATTTTTGGACTATAAACCGCTACTTTCTTCCTTAATTTTTAATCCTGCGACTTATCGTCCAGTGCGGCTTATTTGTTGATTTATTTGGGTTAATAGGCAAGACGTGCCTCCGAGCATGCATTGCAGTGATACAGATGTAAATAACAATCAAAGTTCATGTTCTGTGCTATTTATTTATTCAGTCACTGTTCCAGTTGTTTCATTAATTGCTTGTCATGGCTTTTGGTAACACTTTGACAGTGGCGTCATAAGACACTATTATGGACATTACTGAATCCTTATGACAGATGTCATTAAGTGTCATCTGGCAAATTATGTTACTAACTCCATTTATGTCCAGCTCAGATCTTTTACATCCATTCAAAAGTGAAATAATTTCCCAAATAACACTAAACGACATCTGGTATAAGCATTCATTAATGCTAATGACAGTGTCACTTCATAATTATGATTGTCTAATGACAGTCTTATGGTGCCACTGTCAAATTAAGTGTTACCAAATACCATAACTAGCGGTTAATAAAACAACTGGAGCAGTAACTGAATAAATAATTAGCAAAGAACATGAATTTTGATTGTTTTTTACATTTGTAGCGCTGCATTGCATGCTCTGAGGCATGTTGGACAACAGTGGTGTTGACAGCAGGTGGCAGAAGAGGTTGACTGTCTCCTCCAAGGGGGCAGTATTGGCCAAATGAAGCTTCTTGAAGCAATGAAGCTTTGCAGCCAATTGGTTCAAAGCTTCATGGTGGTTCATTTGGTCTTATGACAGTCGTATGATGGCACTGTCAAATAAAGTGTTACCGGTTAATATCTTTTGGGGGAAATATCCCATAACACAGTGAAGACAGCTGTGGTTTATAGTCCAGTGCGGCTTATTTATGAACAAATACCGTTTTCGTATCAAATTTGGTTGGTGCGGGCTTATAGTCAGGTGCGCCTTATAGTGCGAAAATTACGGTATATATCATAATTTTAAAAATTTGAAAATTAACAGAAAATTTGAAGTTTGTTTTAAGACATTAAAAAATACATAGTATAACCACTACATTCGAACACATAAGGAAAAAACATTTGAATGTAAGAATTGACCTTCTAATACACTTATCATAATCATTGTCAGCCCTCCCACTTTAAATAAATTGCACATCTACATGGCCGTCAAATGCCCTAATACATAATCATCCGCAAACTCGCAATACGTCAAACCTGATTAAAACTGATCCGCCGTACTCACACAAGCACGTTTGACGTTGTGAGTGACACCCAAGCCGTCACACTGAGACCATCATTCTTCATGGCAATTTATCTTTCCGCGTCACACACCAAAGTGGATTAGAGCCCCAAATAAAAAAGCTTGTCGAACGCGCTGAAAATGTCATGGAAACGCCGGTCTGTCGGCGTATTCTCGTCAATTACCTCAGTGGAAAAGCCGTTTAAAGCAATTAGCCGTCGCTCTCTCTTGTGGTCGGAGGCGGAATCATTTATATGGGGGGATATTTGACATGTCAGTAAAAAGACAAGGAAGCCACCCGTGAGAGCCGCGTGTCCAACTCCCTCTGCTTCTCTTTGA
This sequence comes from Corythoichthys intestinalis, assembly GCF_030265065.1. NCBI lineage: Eukaryota > Metazoa > Chordata > Actinopteri > Syngnathiformes > Syngnathidae > Corythoichthys > Corythoichthys intestinalis. The sequence goes on along the minus strand of NC_080414.1, from coordinate 17,851,083 downwards.
CTCTCTCCAGAGCTCCAGCCGCCTGATGGAGTGTTTCTGAGAGGGCCAAAGTGGCTGCAGAATCACAAACGTGTTGTATTTTATCCATCAGACGCTCACTAATGGTTTCCATCTATGGCTCCTAACAAGAAAGTGCTCGCTTTAAAACATGTACGTTTGACAAGTGAAAAGGGAAAAAGCAACGCAGTCTTGATAAGATGATGGGCCACTGAAGTGCAACTTGGCATCGGGCTGTCCAACTTGTCAGACCAATTGATTCTCAATTGGGCGTTTAGTCAGACGGCTTTTCCGCATGGAAGACGCTCTCGGGTTGTAAATACATTTTTTTCCCTCTTGTAAAAATGGAAACAGAAAGACAAGTCGACTTTATATTGGTCAATGGCAGTCAAGCTAGGCCTGCCACGATTAATCTACTAATTGAAAACTCATCGGTTATCAACCTATTAGCCAACTATTTTGATATACAACAAATGCTGAAAAAACACTGCAGAGGTACTATATTTGATTGTACCGTAATTTTCGGACTATAAGTCGCAAACCCCCATACTGGATGTAACCCCAGATCATGATTTTGCCACCACCAAACTTCACTTTTTTCTGAGTGAATCTCGGATCCATGCGGGCTCCAGTAGGTCTCCTGCAATATTTGCGGTGACTGTGGAATGGAATGGACTGTGTTCAATGGAAGATTCATCTGAAAAATCCACCTTTTGCCACTTTTCCAGCGTCCATCCTTTTGACAGGGTGTGGGCCTTGGCAAATGCCACACGGTTTTTTAATTGTCTGCACCCTGAGCGATCTGCAGGGTGGAAGGCAACATAAATAGTCTGAAATATCAACAAATCTTAGCTGCCTCTTACATTCCTAACCATAAAAAGGGACAAATTCTGCAGCAGGCTGGTGCTCCATCGCGTACTTCAATCAAGTACTCAACTTCAACTCAAAGTTCCTCAAGGCATAGAAGATCAAGATCCTCCAGGACTGGCCAGCGCAGTCACCAGACATGAAAATAATTGAGCATGTCTGGGGTCGGATGAAAGAGGAAGCATGGAAGACGAAACCCAAGCGTGTTGATGGACTCTGGGAGGCATGCAAGACTGCTGTCTTTGATGTTCCTGATGACTTCATCAATCATTTGTATGAATCCTTGCCGAACCGCATGGATGCAGTCCTTCAAGCCCATGGAAGTCATACAAAATATTCAATTTGGATTTCACAACACCACTACTTAATTCGCTTATTTTATGTAACATATTTTTGTATTTGAAGTACATTTTTGGTTTAATTTTCACACTACTTTCTGTATGCGACAAAACTTTAGTCTTGCGAAAATTTGACATTTATGTCTTTTTTAAATGATAAATCTTTTTTCAGTGAAACAAATATATTTTTGTACATTCAACATCATTTGTGTGGGTCTTAGCTTTCATATGAGCCTTTTCTGAAACCAATTGAATAATTAAAAGTCAGGTTATTAGCAATTTTTTCTACAAAATGGATAAGCGACAAGACTTTTGTCACGGACTGCATAAGCCGCAGCCGTCCTCACTGTATTAAGCAATATTCACACCAAAAGATATTAACCCGTAACACTTTATTTGAGTGCGGCATCATAAGACCAAATGAACCAGCATGAAACTTTGAACCAATTGGCTGCAGAGCTTCATTTGGCCGTCACTGCTCCCTTGAGGGAGACAGTCAACCTCTGCTGCCACCTGCTGTCAACACTGTTGTCATCCAACATGCCTCCTAGCATGCAATGCAGCGCTCCAGATGTTAATAACAATCAAAATACATGTTCTGTGCTAATTATTTCTTCAGTTACTGTTCCGGTTGTTTCATTAATTGCTAGTTATGTTATTTGGTAACACTTTATATGAAAGTGTGACCATAAGACTGTCATAAATCCATCATAATTACGACATGACACTGATTGAGTGACATAATTTTCCGGATGACACTTATTGACATCTGTCATATGCATTCAATAATGCCCATGATAGTCTTATGGCAGTCTTATGACGCAGCTGTCAAATAAAGTGTTACCTATTAACCCAATAAATCAACAAATAAGCCGCACTGGAATATAAACCCCAGGATTTAAAATGAGGGGAAAAGTAGCGGCTTATAGTCCCAAAATTGTGGTATGTCTATAAATAGCATTCCAAACTAGTCATGTTTTCATTTGTGATTTGTAATAAAAAGCCATTTTGTGTTTTAGAAAATACTCTAAACAAGTCAAACAAGATTTAAATACGATAGATATTTTCTTGGTTGGCCATACGTGCCCAATATGCCATACTTTGCCTACCATAGCTCTCTCTAGTCAAAACAAGGTAGCTTGGTATGACCTTGGCTACATGCGCTCTAAAACCATTTCCCTCTTAAATGCTCCAAAACCCAGCGGACCACCGTGTGTTTTGGAAAACCCATTCCACCTTTTTTGAAGTCTTCTTGGATCAGGATTCCTTTAATTATACATGAATGATGGCGATCGGGAGGGTACAGCCTGGCAACCTTGGCCGTACAAAGCAGCTCTCAGCTAGTTTGATAGCTAAGTCAAGGTTGACGTTTGGATAAATAAGATCACTGCCAGCCCCTTCCAGTGAAAATGGATTGGACGACTATCGCTTTCATTAGCAACCAGTGCGCTAAATGGGTAAGCTAGCAAGTACAGTAACAACAAACAAGCATAAGCGGATTTTAAGGCCCCCCCCGGTGGCCAAAATGTGTCATTGCATGTAATTGACTTTCCTATATATATAAAAGTTGTAAAGCAATATAACTGCAACAAAAATGAATGAAATGAACAAAAAAAAATTTTTTTATAATGGGTCAAAATTATTTTTCGAACAGATCATGTGACTAGCAACTTGGACGGTCATTTGCTTTGCATATAATTTTCAACAACAACAAAAAATTAGGGGAGGGCGATTTTATTTTTCAAATGATTTTTTTTCTTTGATTGAAAATATTTTTTTTTGATTGAAGGAACTTTTTGGGGGGATTGAATGATTTAGACACAAATGTCCTACCCATAATATGGCCCAAACACAAAAAGGATTGCTTCAATCTAGAGCTGAAACGAATACTCGAGCAACTCGAGTAACTCGAGTTTAAAAACTGATCCGAGTCATTTTATTGACCTCGAGGAATCGTTTAATTTTGCCAGCTCTAAGCATCACGTTTTGCCCAGACTACTTTTAATGCGGGACAACGCGCTGATGTCACGTGCGTAGAGGAAGAAGCAATAAAAAAAATATAAAAAACCTTTCTGCAGCCGACAGCGCTACATACTACGCCGACGTTGCTAAAAACTAGCCCGCATGATGCTACGACGGTAGCAGGTAGCATCTGATGCGTCTCATAGATATCACATGTATGTTGAACTAGATGCGAAATGACAGAGTCAGCGGTGTTAGTAAACAGCCGCCATCTTATAGCAGTATACTTCTCGGCGCTAATAAAGAAGATTAACGTTACTCGCTCACGTAAAGTTAGCTCTGCGCGTGGCTAACGTGTCTTACATACAGGCTTTGTTTAATCTGTAATACAGCAGGTATCTCGCTCTCCCGCACCTCTCTCACCCCTGCATGTCACGCGGTGCATTCAGGAACGCATGCAAATATCCCCGCCATATTATAACCTGATATGTTACAATACATTTATTTTGAACACTGTAAAAAACTCAAAATCCTATCAGAACTTACAGTTTAGACTAACTTAAAACTTAACTAGAACTTAAAAATGGCTTGACACAAATGGAAATTCAATTGAAACACGTGGGAAAAACACCTAACTTTTAAGTGATGTGTGTTATCAAGCGTAATGGCATTTTTAGGTAAGATATATATATATAATTATATATATATATTTTTTTTTATAAGATCTAAAAGTTTTTCCAGTGAAAGCAGTGAATTGGTCAGGGAATTTTTGTATTCCAGTCACATCTGAGAGGCAATTGTTGGCTGTTTTCAACAATGTACATCGAAAATAAAGACAAAGATTGACTGAAAATGGTTCAATATTAGATGAAATGTCTTGTTTTCTCATGTATATTTATAATTGCTCTTTACCTAAAAAAATATATGTTCTATCCGATTACTCAATTAATCGATAGGATTTCCAGTCGATTACTCGATTACTAAAATATTCGATAGCAGCAGCCCTACTTCAATCAAAGAAAACTTTTTCAATAAAAAATTAACTGTTCGAATGCAAATTTTTCAATCTAAAATATTTTTTCGCATTCAGAAACTTTTACTATGATTGAAATGTTTCTTTTTTTTTTATTGAAGTGATTTTTCTTTTTGAAAATATATATCTTTTGAAGCAACTTATTTTTTGATTGAATAATAAAGACAAAAATGTCCTAGCCAAAATGTGGCCCAAACACAAATCAACATTACTTCAATCAAAAAAGTTGCTTCAATCAAACCCCCCCCCCCCCCAAAAAAAAAAAAATCTAAGAAAAATAGCTTTCACATGCATATGTTTGAGTTTTTTTGTGTTTCAAATTTATTTTTGCATTCATACACATTTTTGGGATTGAAGCAACTTTTTTTTCATTGAATAATAAAGACATATGCTCCACCCAGGGGATAAAATTTTTGACTGGGGTAACTACATTGGCACGACACCGGCGGGCATACCATATTCAATGGATGACGATCTTCGCGAAAACTATTGCCTAAGCAGCCTGATTTAAAATTCCCCTCAAGAATGATGGGGAAACAAAAAACACTCATTGTCAACTTATAACTTATTATTATTAATATTCTAGTAAGTTAATTTTATTGCTGACAGTGTGTTTCGGGTCATCAACATGTTGTGCCCCCCCGTCCTAAAAAACAAACTCCGCCTATGCAAACAAGAACTTCCAGCTAGTTTGATAGCTAAGTCAAGGTTAACGTTTCGCTAAATATGATCGCTGCCAGCCCCTCCTAGTCAAAATGGATTGGGCGAATATTGCTGTCATTAGCAACCAATGCGCTAAATGGGTAAGTTAGCATGTACAGTAACAATGTACAAGTACTTCCCACCACTGGATTTTCTTAAATACTCCGACTTAAGGGTCTGAAAACACAAATTTAAGCCAACGAAGAGCACAGAGACCCCCTTCAGAGTACTCAATTTAGCTAACTCTCGTTAGCTTGGGCTCTACGTTGGCAGCGCACCCCTGACACAGACGCTCCTCAGTGTAAAATAGCCCTCGTCATTCCTCATGGCAGCCGACCAGCCAAATTCCCAGGGATTACAGAAATATTTGGACAAGCCTCAATGTTAACATAAGGCCTTCCCATAATCATTTTCCCCCTCTGAGAGCAAGAGGGCAAATTCAGAACGCGACGGCGTTTTGTCCCAGGGATGGACAGACTGGGAGAAGATTTTTTAGAAGCAGTCAAATGACCATTGTTCTCCGTTGAGTGATTTATTTGAAAGCGACGTGGCATCTGGTTTGGGTTTTGACTCGCATCTTGTTGTGGGAACGTGAACCTCCTCACCTCTCCCGCCCTCTTCATGTTAACGTGAACAAGATCCAGCCTTTTGGCCAGACTTTGTGGATACTTAAAGGGGGCGGGAGGGGAAGGGGGGGGTTACCTGGATCAATTTTCCAGTGTGCGTCTGAGCAAAAGCATCGGCTTATTTGTCTCCTCGGTGCGTCTGCTGTTTTTCAGTGACAGCTGATAAATGTTCAGACCGAACACAACCCAAGCCAGATGCAGCCTTTTGGCCATTGTTGAAATGAATCCGCGAGCCAATCACAACCAGACCCTAACGTGACTTTTGTTACCTTCGTTACGCACTCATTTTTCCTCTCCGTCTCCCCCCTTGTAACCCGCAGAGTGTAGCCTCAGGTTGCTGAGGTTGGGTTAAACAAGCCGCCATCAAAGCCGTATTACTATTTGGGTCAGGGCACGGTCAGAGTGCTGCCCGATGTGTGGTTTGAGGGCCCCCGAAACCGAAGGGCACGCATTGCCAAGCTAGCCGAACAGCGCCGCTGCCCCGGTTGGTTACACAAGCAAGCTGCTCTATTATGTTCGCCGCACAAAGAGCACCGCTGTCGTCCTGAATTACCGCGAGGAAAGCTGCTTGCGCCAGAACGGAGAAGTCGAAGAGTTGCACAAAAATGTGTTGTGAAAGGAAAGATAAGTAGGCTGTTGAGAGTGTTGAAAGTTACATACGCACTGCCTTTACACTTGGTGAACATTGAGGAATGAATTCCTTACTGTAAATAAAGGAGATCCTGCTGGTTTACATTTTGAAATCAATCATTCAACACAGTAATGGGATTTAAGATATATTTTGTATTACTAATAAAAATATTGATTGAAAAGAGCATTTTAAAGTGGCTTAGGTGTAAAATCGGTATGAAATGTATAGGGCTGCAGCTATCGAATATTTTAGTAGTCGATTAATCGATAGACTAGTTAGTTCGAATAATCGAGTAATCGGATAAGGAACATGAAAAATTAAAATACCTGAGATGAGCCTCAAATGTTTTTTTTTTTTTTTTTAAATGAGAATCTATGTACAACAAAAAAACAATTGTTTAACTTGCATAGAAAAAGTCCACGAGCTTAAATGCTATAAAATGCAAAAGTTTTTTTTTTTACAATGCTCTTAACGAATGGTTCAAACACATATTCCCACAACAAAACGGCTAAATATACCTATAAACTCAATTCTGAATGCATTAAAAAACATTAGCTCAAACAAAAACTTAGTTTACGTTGGTCTTAACAGGGAGCAGTTGGATTCAGCCATGTGAAAAGAGGCAGACCAGAGGGCAGTGTATCCACCCTAATCACTAACACCAGATGCCATCACTTTCAAAATAAACCATTACAACGCCACTTTAATTAAACGAATACTCGAAGCAACAAAATTTAATTTGAATAATTTTTTCTAATTGAATACTCAAGTTAATCGATTAATCGTTGCAGCACTAGAAATGTGTTTTGAAGTTAAAACGTCTTCCTGTGTCTTTTCTCCCATGGATTCCTTAGCCGTTTTTATGGGTCTCGTCATGGATTTACCTACCACATTTCTTGTTCCTAGATTTTGTCTTTCAGGGCTGAACTTTCTAAGAACAACTGACAAAAATGACCCTAAAATGTTTGGTCCAATACTTATTGTGGGTGCCGTTACTGCTGTTGCAGCGTTTAATCGATTAACTCGAGTAATTCGCTTAGAAAAAAAGTTTGTTATAAAAGTGTTTACAATTAGTTTTATTGATTTTGGTGGATACACTGCCCTTTAGTGGCAATATTGAATATGACATCACTCATTTCACTTGGCTGAATCCAGCTGCTCCCTGTTAAGACCAACATAAGCTAGGTTTTTGTTTGAGCTAATGTTTTTTAATGCATTTGGAATTTAGTTTATAGGTATATTTAGCAGTTTTTGTGGGAATATGTGTCTGAACCATTTGTTAAGAGCATCTAAAAAAAAAAAAGAAGTTTGCATTTTATAGCATTTAAACTAGTGGACTTTTGCTATTTAAGTTAGCCAATTGTTCTTGAACTTAGATCCTCATTAATTTATTTTTTTATACCATTTGAGACTCAGCTCAGGTATTTTAATTTTTTATGTTCCCTATCCGATTACTCAATTATTCGAACTAACTCGTTTATCGATTTATCAACTACTAAAATAATCGATAGCGGCAGCCCTGCTCATTATGATGGACGGTCCTACCGAATGTTTTCTTGTTCTTCGTAAAAACTGGCTTTGGCGGCTTAACCATTTATGAACACCTGGAAATGGCTGTAATGACTCTAGAACAGGGGTGTCCAAACTTTTTGCAAAGGGGGCCAGATTTGGTGTGGTATAAATGTGGGGGGCCGACCTTGGTTGACGTCCTTTACGTAGAACAATATATTTAAGCAAATTGTAGCAAGCCATTCTGTGTGTCACATTTGCTTTATCATTTTTTTTTTTTTATTAACAATTTCAACAATCTCGCAACTAGCCTTTGTGGCGTTCTCTTACAACTCTTGGGCACTTGCGAAATACTGCTGATGAGAAATTAAACTAACTTCAAGTTGCTTCAATGTCTCGCTGAGTATCTTCCCTGTAATCTTGTTGTACATGTCAGTGTGTCTTGTTTGGTAATATCGCCTCACATCGAACTCTTTAAAAACAGTGACTGTCTCTTTGCAAATGAGGCAGACTCAGTCGTTGTGTATTTTAGTGAAAAAAATAGTCGGCCGTCGCAGTCAACTTTCTTTTTTTTGTTGATTGTCGCCATTTTAGAAAATTGTGAAGTAAAGGGTCACACAGGGTAATGTTGCTTAGAGTGCTGCTGCATTTTAGTGGGTAAATGAGGAGCAGCAATTAGTGTGTAAGCTACTTCATATGCTGGTAGCAGTACTGCTGACTAATTTATTAAGACTGTGTCCAGGCCAGACGTTATTGATTTTATGACAGAGGCTGGGGGCCGGATGAATATGGTTTTCAAGAACAGATGGAAATGGCCGCAATGACCATATACTGTTTGGTTTGAGACTTTTTTGCAAGTCTATCATGAAGGATGGAACGAAAAAGTTTCTTGTTCCTATCAGAAACTGGGTTTGGTGGCTTAACTTTCCAAGAAAAACGCCTGGAAAATGGCCACAATTACGCTACAATCTTTGGTTCGAGATGTTTTTAATGGGTCTTGTCATAACAGATGGACCTGCCAGTTTCTTTGTACGTAGCAGAAAAAGATTCGGAAATTTTTGGTGGGTCTACTCGTGATAAACATGCTACCAATTATCAGGTGTCCCAGTGATACTGGACTTTAAATTTTTGAAAGACACCTTAAAAATGTGCCTACCATCCTAAAACGGCACCTCCAACCATAATTTTAGAGTCCCTGTCTTCTCGAGCATGGGTTCTTTTTTTTAACGTAATGTTATTCCTTTACTATGACGAGGGATTTATGAAAATGACATGAAACATCAGGGGTTTTTGCGGATTTGGCCTCACGTGTTCTAAATCATATTTTTGGAGAGATGTTATGACGCATCGGAGATTATTTAAAAGCCAACGCGTAATCATTTCCTTCTTCATTGGAGACATTTTGTGTCCGCATGAAAACACCATTTTAGTGCGAGGCTGCCAACGAATCAATGCAGTGACCCAGTAGCACCATTGGCAAACACGCTCGGAGCTGTTAGCGCTGATAAGCGAACACTGAAGGGAGTGAAGCTGAGGTTGAGAGGTAACGGGCAGTTCAAGGGGACAGCGGCAGCTGCGTGACGTCGGCGACAGCGGCGCTAATGATAGCGTTTGAGCAGAGCGGATCGGTAACGCGGGATTAGTGGCAAATTCCACATTCCTGTCCTCACTTTAATTGACATAAAGTGCATTACAGTCACCCTCATGCCTGTCTGACAGTTGGTTTCAGGTCCCTCATAGTTGGACAGAAATAGAGACTTGACTTTTTTTTTTTTTTGTGACGAGTCATTGTTTCTGGGAAAGCATTGCAGCCAGGCCCTTACCGCAGGAATATGTTTTATGGCCAGAGAGTGTCTTAAGAGTCTCTGTGTCACAGAGGTTTGCGTATGTGATTCAATGTGAGGTTCTGTCCACCACAGGGGGTGTTTGTCCACGCGGTGCCAATGTTTGCACAGGGCTGTCATGATGACTGGGCCTGGCCGGCTCATCTGGAACACCGAGTAAAGTGCTCTTAAAGTGCAGATTATCGCGCTTCTTGTCATATCGTCGGACGAGAAGCAGACGCGACCGCGGAACCGCACGCCAAGAACCAACGTGTTTCGTCACCTATACGCGCTCACAAAGTGGATTTGTTGATGTATTCCTAGGAAGTGACTACAGCCCGGGTGGATTACATCTGACGACACGGTGGATTGATGAGAAGATTATTTGCAAGTCACCCTTTAAACAGCTCGGAAGAGCTCTGCATCAGGAGCCAAATGTCATAACAATCGTGATTTATTTCAGGATACAATTTGGACTCCTGAAAGTAGGGGTGGTCAGTTTAAGGTTTGTGGGCTAGGAAATGGCCACCACTGATCAGACTTGGAGCCAAATTATCAGACTCCCTGTATCTTTTCTGATCCTACTGGCTAGGGGTGTGACAAAATATCGAAATGGTGATATATCGTGATACTTTGTATCCCAAAAGGTTATCGATATGCTCCTCCAAGAATCGAGATATCGTTTTAAGAAAGGTGCCAATGTCTAAAATAAAAATAAAAAATTAAAAAATGAAGGAACAAGTTGCTACCAAAATCTTCCACCATAATAGTGTCTCAGTTAACTCTAAGGCTGCCTTGAAGGTGCTTGACACCCAATCCATTTAGACTGGGAACGTTCGTTCATTTGAAACCAGAGCATTCATAGTCATTCTCTCAGATTTTCAGGGCATTTAGAGGTCACTTGCTGTTCATTTTAGGGCATTTCCAGGTCATTTCCTGTTGAGTTTGAGTCATTGCCTATTCATTTGGGTGATTTCCAGGTCTGTAACACAAAATGAACAGGAAGTGACCCATAAAATACCCCCAAATCAACAGGAAACAACTGAAAATCAACAGGTAAATGACCTTAAATGGCCCAAAATTGCCTTATTGCCTGGCATTGGCTGCCACTGACGGCCATAGACGCTCAATCCGTTCATTCGCTGCCACTCTCCCAGTTCAAATGGATTGGACGTCTACTAGTGATTAACTCATTCCAATTCAGAGCAGAAGCTTGTTTTTCTGTTTATTAGTTGTTTTTTAGAATATCCTAAAATGAGTTCCTGACCAATTTATCGATAATCGTTGTATCGCCGTATCGTCGGATCATTGTTATCGTGAGCTTTGTATTGCAAACCGTATCGTATCGTGAGGTACTAAGCAGTTCCTACTCCTACTACTGGCTCTGTGCATCAAGGGGTGGAGCCATCCAGAAGGGTTTGACAAGCCTCACGCGTCCCACAGACCTGATATTTTATTGCTAAAATTAATTTGTCTTCACCGACAATCCAATTTTGGTCTCTTTATTAGAAAGAATGTCCTCCCATAAAGCTTTCATAGTCATCCAATTTATACAAGTAAGAGACCGTGTTTTCAGGGCAAGCTATAGAGGCCCTGACATCACGAGAGATTGCGGATTGCTGCTGGTTATCTGTGATTGGCGACTGCGGCGGCGGGGTTAATGTAGCGGAACCCTCTCGGTGCCCCTAAACACCTCCTCCTCCTTCTGTAGTGTGGTCTCATCCTCCCTACTGTGTCACGCTTGACTCATCGCGTGGGAGGAAGTGGGGGGATATTGAATGACGGGCGGTAAGCGGTTCGCAATTGGCTGACGTGGGAGAGCGCTTAGCTCGGTCGGTCAGACAGACGGACATCTCCCAGCGGTAGGGATGGATTCAAAGTTGTTTCATCGGAGGGACGATGTAGGCCTAAGTGATAAGAAAGGACGAAAGTGAATGTGACTGAAGAGATCCCTGGAAGGAGGTCTGTTTTTCTAAATTTTCACGATTTTGTCTGGTCAGGCAATCCGAGTTTTTGCAAAACTAGGGTAGATTTACTATTTCAGAACTTGAAAATGTTGATTCTACTCTCTTTTGTCTATCTGTTTTATCACAGTTGACCGCAGTCGGGTGCTAGCAAGCGGCCTGGCCGGACCCCCAGACCCTCACCCCGACTAACCGCCCACCCGACACAAAATGCTTCCGCTGTGGTTGTCCTGCTTGGCCTTCTTTTCGTATCTGGCCCTGGCACCCGGTGTATCAGCCTACGCTACCACGCGGGCGCAGAGTCTCCGGGGTCGCATTCAGAGGGACCGCCGGAACATACGGCCCAACATCATCCTCATCATGACAGACGACCAAGATGTGGAACTCGGTGAGTAATGTTTCACTGCAATTTCGCTAACAAATCTGCAATAAAGCAAGGGAGAACATCGCAGTCCTCTCACATGAAATATTAAACACAATTGCCGAATGACCATCTGTCCTATTAGCTGTACACATTCTAATTATTCCACCACTCAGAGAAAACAATTTCCTCAACCATTCTTAAAAGGTCACCTTCCCCCTCACATTCTGAAGCTCCTCCTCTTTCTGCAGGCTCTTTGCAGGTCATGAACAAAACCCGCAAAATCATGGAGGACGGCGGCACCACGTTCACCAACGCCTTCGTCACTACACCCATGTGCTGCCCGTCCCGCTCCTCCATGCTGACGGGCAAGTACGTCCATAACCACAACACCTACACCAACAACGAGAACTGCTCGTCGCCTTCGTGGCAGGCCCAGCACGAGCCGCGCTCCTTCGCCGTCTACCTCAACAACACTGGCTACAGGACAGGTGGGCCCAACAATCTAGTGGAAAAACACTACACACCGACTGTTTCGATTATATCGTCCTCATCAGTTAAAAAGCCAGTCGTGACTTCTCAACCTCGGATCCATTAGCGGCTCCCCTCATTTCAGATGTATTGACTCGGCGCTTGTTAGGTTTACATTTTTTACCGTAAGCCGCGGACCACGCCGCGCTGCCTGGCTGTCTGTCTACTGTGAGAAATGCAAACACGCCGACGCCTGCCAGGTCGCTGTCGGGCCTCATCAGACAGTGTCTCGCGTGAGTGATGTGGGGGCGGCGCGCTGGCTAGCTCAGTAGCGCAATATAACATAACCAGTTGGTCTACAAATACAACTTTTAAGTGTTACTCCTATGCACTAAGACTCATGTATCAAAGTCATCTTTGTCGCAGGCCAGATTTGACGAGGATGCGCGAATGAACATTCATTCCCAGTCAATATGAATTGGACGTCTATCACCGTCAATAGCACTCACACATGATCATTCGTCTCTTTTGGCAGCCTTCTTCGGCAAATACCTCAACGAGTACAACGGCAGCTACATTCCACCCGGGTGGCGCGAGTGGGTCGGCCTGATCAAAAATTCCCGCTTCTACAATTACACCGTCTGTCGCAACGGCTACAAGGAGAAACACGGCGCGAGCTACGCCAAGGTATGTCTTCCCAATAAATCCGGCGATAAAAACTGGAGACAGTTAATTCCTCTCACGCATTTGTTTTCCGGAAAATTACAGGTTAGCGCTTCTCTGCTTAGGAACAGAGACTTCTCTTATCACAATGCTGTGAAGGAGTTATGCTAGAATTAAAGGGGATGACTTTATGACTTGCAGTGTTTAGACAGTAACATTTAGGTAACCAAAATAAGGAGCCGATGCGAGGTGCGGTAAACACCACCTTGGGTGTACGCTAAAAGAATGCAAGTACGGTGTATAGTTTGTTGCAATTTATACTCCAGAGCGACTTATATGTGAAATAGGATAGTGAGAGACAATTTGCACTTCAATAATGTAAGCAGAAGAACAGGCTTACATTCACATCCACAAACAATACTAATAATAGTAATACATTTTATTTCTAGAGCGCTTTTCAAGACACACAATGACACTTTACAAGAAGATGGGAACACAATAGCTTAACAGCATTAACAAAACAATCATAAAAATTAGATTAAAAGCAGGACAAAAGTAAATATAAATGTAAGAGGTCAAGATTAAACCGAGATAAGGATAATGGTGGAGAAGAAAACGTAAACAGGTGTGTTTTGAGTCAATGACAAATACTGGCTGGTCATTAACTCAAATGTCATGTACAGTAATGAGCTTACCATAACTCATAAATACCATAAATGGTATGGACAGTAACTGAAGAAATAATTTAGCACAGAACTTTGAACATTATTTACATATTGAGCACCTCAATGGATGCTGGGAGTAGGGATGGAAATCAAGAACTGGTTCCCATAAAGAATCGGTCCCGTGCATTTAAATTCCATGGAATCGTCTGGCAGTTTTTCTTATAGATTCCAACCACAAAGAATTACATCACATATTTTACTTACACATGCTTGATTCAGTATGTAAAACTCATGATTATTGAAAGAGGAACTATTCACCAAGTACAATCTGAAGAGTCGTCGCGAAGTGACATTGCATTGATTTCTCACCTGCCAGGTCATTATTCACGAGACTACTTAAAGAAATTGTGATTTTTTTCCCCCCAAAAAGTCTATTAATGGGTCTATCGTATTCCTCGTCAAATACTCTATAAGAAAAATACAACATATATGCACCTAATATAATCCTAAATGATTTTATTAGCAATTTTAATACTCATTTCGGTCGGTAGTCCACCAATCGGTGTTTTTTTTTCGGAATAATTTGAATTTGGTGTGTCGTGGGGCCAATCTGGCTACTGATTTCACACAAAAGCATATACCTCAGCATCCGATGGTGGTATTTTTGTGTTACCACGACTAACGGAAGTGGATGTTTCAAATTACTTCTCGAAATGCACCTGACGACTACAGCCAATGAACATATCTTCGCCCGTAATTCGAGATAGGATGGTCCAACTGGTCCCAAACCACTTTTATTCTACTCAGTATCAAAAGGCCTTTCCATAGAGTACCCCAACTAGGAAGTTAACAAATCCAAGATAATGGAGGATTGTGCTAAAATTCCTCTTATGTTGTATGAGATCCAGCCGTCCTTATGTAATTACACCAACCTAATTATAAACTTGTTAATATTTGGGACAACAAAAGAGATACTCTGCCCCTGCTGTCTGGACTAGCTGAACACTTTCTGTGTGTGCAGGCTTTCTCTACCCCGTCTGAGAGTGCTTGTTCTTCTTTTTCCCCCAATTAGTATCGATAAAGAATCGAATTGTTAAACAATATCGATAATGGAATCAGAATCGTAAAAATCATATCAATTCCCATCCCTAGTTAGGAGGCATGAGATTTGTCTCATTGATCTGGTACACCCACAAAGGTTGATGGGTAATTGGTTAAGGCCACAGTAACTGAGAGTATCTTGTTCACTATCTTGGAATCATGTGGCGTATGAGACTCAAGAGCAGCCTGTGATTAAAAAGGCAAGTGTCTCCATACTTTGTCCCCGACGTCACTCGCCACATTATTTTACATTGCCCTCAAGATGAAATATCTGTTCTTGGGGTTGCATTTTATTAAATAAATTTCCCCCCAAAAATTGGGACTTCGGTGCGACTTACGTTTTTTCCCTTCGTTATGATGCTTCTTTCCAATTATAGGCCAAAAAATACTGCAGTAGGAAGACAGAATCATTTTAATTCACTACACTGCTGTTCAATGGATTGGACGTCTATGACCACCAATGGCATTCAATGAGTAAGATTCCAAATTCCCACATCAGAACTGAAGGTAGCCCGGAGTTCATCTCAGTCTCATCAGATCACAATGTTTGAAGAATGTCCTGACAGCGCCGAAAAGGGAGACAGCGCGGTTGTCAGGCTTGTGCGAGTTCTGCCATTTTTTTAACAGCAAATAGGAAATAGAGTGTCCATTTGCTTGAAAAACCACAAAGTGCTGACCACGTCGGAGTCTTGTAAACACCTCGGCGGGCGAAGCTCGCGCCCGCCGTCTAAACATTTGTTTGCACCCGTCTCTCGCGCGGCTCGGCCCGTCACGAAAAGCTTGACGAGCGATAAATCTCGGCGAACTCTGAGAAGATGTTGGCACACCACCGTCAACGCTCACTGACAGCTCTTAGGAAAACACGCGAGCGAGACGGCCGCGAAAATGGACAAGAGTGACCGCGAAGGGGTTCATCTCAGCAGTTGGTGGTAAAATTCCCTCACATTCCTTGAGAGGTGGTGAAAGTACTCACAGTCTGTACATAAGTACAGAAAGAAAAAAACAGAATTTGGAGGGAAAATAGAAGTAGTGATTAATCTCTTTCTTGAGCAAAAGTACAAATTTTGAAGTATAAAACAAAACACAAAGTTTGTGATGCTTTAAAGATACAAAAACATGCATTGTAAATGTGTTTTAACAAAAAAAAAAAAAAAAAAACACTGAAGCATAAAACGCATAGAAGATTCTACACTCTATATACTGGAGTGTTAGTATACATGAAGGTAAGTGAAACCTATGGAAAGCGAAGGTTATGTACAGTATTCAGTTCAGTATGTCTGCCTGTTTGTCTGTACAGTATGTTTGTGTTCAAGCGTAGACTTCACTATAAATTGACGGGACACGGGGCTCGGGGCCAATCCGTAGGGGCCTCTTTTCAAAACCAAATGTGCTAGTGACCTAAAACCAAAACAGGCACCTCCCTTAGGCATATATGAGTCTCCATGAGCAACAACATCAAAAAATTGAAAGTTGTTGCCTAATAAAATCCCGATTAATTAATTTTTTATACAAGTATAACAGTATAAAATTCTCAAATTTTAGGCTAGATGCACACAAATCACCAATTGCAGTGATAATCACCTATATTTTCAGGAACAATAGCAATATTTAACATATCATATAAGTTTTTAACCCAAAATTGCCACTTATTTTTTTATTTAATTTAGTTTAGTTTAGTTTTCAATAGCTAATAAATCACTCTATTTTCACATCAGAAACTTAATACTTGAGGAAAGCGTACTGAATCATCTTAATTTTACTCAACAAAAGCAAAATTTCCATTTTTCTATATACAATCACAACTTATTTAGGTTGAATTCCGCTATTTTGTAAAAATATAAACTACAACATGGCGGCCATCATAATAATACCACCATAACAAAGAGCTTTTAAGTTGAAAATACTTGAAAATAAATGTTCAAATCGCATAATTTGTACAGATATGAACGTAAAGCAGTCTAAATTCTGGGTTAAAAGCAAAAAACAGGCAGTTATCATTCATTTTACGTAAATATTTCAAGCAGAAGTTACGGTATTGTGTAATCCAACATGGCGGCCATCACGAAACAAAGAGCTTTCTAAGTTGAAAATTCTTGTAAATAAATGCTTAAATCTCAAAATTTCTATAGATATGCACGTAGAGACTCTTGTTTAAAAGCAAAAAAACGGGCAGTTATCATTCATTTTACGTAAATATTTCAAGCTAAAGTTAGGCTAATTTTTTCCATTCATTTCATTGCATTCACAACGTTTCAAAGAGCGTGCATGGTGCGAAAAATATAATAATTACCTTGAATCCTCGACCAAATCCCTCGAGACACTCCTGCCTGCTTGTATGCAGTAAAACTTTCATCCTATTTCCACTTAAATCCAGCGTTAGAACGCAGCGTGTTTGAGTTTATCACAGTGAAAGCCAACTCAACTTCTGCCTGGGTCTGGCCCCCTACGTGAAGGCGTGGCGCAATATCTGTGGTAGCTGTCTTGTCAACTGATGATGGAGTCTATTGTTCAAGATAACTCAACACAGAATAATATGAATGTCAAACTTGCAGGATATGCTTGTAATATGAAATGGAAGCGGTAATTAAATTTTGAGATGATGAGGTCAAAGGTCAGATAGGTGAGAAAAAAATTTTGTGATAACTTGATAACATATTAGCCTATTTAACTCAATTTTGCATGGTAAGTGATATGATGAGAAGAGAAAGGGTCAAAGGTCACAGAAGTCAGAAATATGTTGCTGAGTCGGAAGTCTGCTATCTGAGAACGCTTCTCCAGTTTCTATTTCTGAGGGATGATTATTAAATATTTTGTTGTATTTAAATAATTTTTCATCTAAAAAAAAAAAAAAAAAGATCTGGGTTTTTGGGAACGAAACTGTGAGAATTGCTATGTAATTTTATGTATTGTAACCGTAATTTTCGGACTATGTGCCGCTACTGAAAGGTGGAAAAGCGCTATATAAGTATAACACCATTTACCATTAACACCATTTACTTTTTTCCTCTCATTTTGAATTCTGCAGGTTTTAGTTCAGTGCAGTTTATTTGTTGATTCATTTGGGTTAATAGGTAACACTCTATTTGACAGTGATGTCATAAGACTGTCATAAGACCATCATAGTT
Organism: Corythoichthys intestinalis; assembly: GCF_030265065.1. Taxonomy (NCBI): domain Eukaryota; kingdom Metazoa; phylum Chordata; class Actinopteri; order Syngnathiformes; family Syngnathidae; genus Corythoichthys; species Corythoichthys intestinalis. Next base: position 17,833,245 of record NC_080414.1, on the reverse strand, counting down.
ATGACATGATACTGTCATGGGCATTAATGAATGGTTATGACAGATATCATTAAGTATCATCCAGCAAATTTTGTCACTAACTCCATTTATATCTAGTGCGAATCTTATTACATCAATTCAAAAGTGAGTTAAATTTGCCGGATGACACAAAATGACATCTGTCATAAGCATTAATTAATGTTCATGACAGGTTCATGCCATAATTATGACGGTCTTATGACAGTCTTAACAGTGAGCACAGCTGCGGCTTATAGTCCGGTGCAGCCTATCTATGAACAAATGTCGTTTTTGTGTCAAATTTGGTGGGTGGCGGCCTATAGTCAGGTGCGCTTTATAGTCCAAAAATTACAGTATTCATAATCAGAGGTGTACTGTGCAGATAACGCAGATTCCTTGGCAAATTTCATGGACAACCTCGCAAAAAAAAAAAAAAAAAGAGAAATTTAATGAGATTCTTTTTTTGAGTTTCATGCTAAGCAGCGCAATTTTAAAACGTGAGGAATTGAATACCTACCAGACAAAATCAGCAGCCTTTTATTAGACACTTCATCAAGATGAGTAATCATGAAAATAAAAAAAGAACCAGGAAAAAGCGTGAGTCAACTGCACTGTCCTGTAAAGAAGAAAACAGCTTTTGAACAACTGCCCACTGCAGTGACTTGTCCACCATCCCCTCACACAAAATTCACACTTCTCTGGCACGTGCGACCGCCGCCCTGGCCTTTTAAACAGTTTGACTGCGAAGCTTATTCATAAACCCCTACATCTACTTCATTCCGAGCACGCCCTTGCACGTGTCTGTCGGAAACTTGGCGAATGACACTGAAAAAGCAGAAGACACCGTCTGGAATACGAGTTTGGTCGACTACTCGGTGTCACGTTCAATCGGGCCGGGATACCCGGATGGGGGAACAACCCTTATACTGTACACACACGCAGGCAGACTGCCAGCTGTTGACTCAACAGATCGGTCCTGTGTGTGTACTCGCTGAACCCGCTTCACACCCCTGTTTTAACCCTTTCTGTTCGAGTGACTACTTGAATGTAACACATTTCCGACTTCTTTTTCAGGACTACTTCACCGATCTGATCACAAACGACAGCATCAACTTCTTCCGCATGTCTAAAAAGATTTATCCGCATCGACCAGTGATGATGGTCATCAGTCACGCTGCGCCGCACGGCCCGGAAGACTCAGCGCCGCAGTATGCCGAGCTTTTCCCGAACGCCTCGCAACACATGTAAGTATTTTGGACGTTCAGTCTATTTGAATGATGCTGTTCCAGTGATTGATGGTGATAAACGTCCCATTCATTTGAACTGGGAGAGGCCGGTAGTGAATGATCGTGTTATGATGATATGAATGATAACATTTGTTGCTGTTTTTCATTACTATCAGTAACTAAAAAGACCGAAATTTTGCCATGAAAAACTGGTAATTTTGTCTTGGGAAAAAAACACGTTTGAATATTAACTCATTGGCTGCCATTTTGATTGGTAGAGTGATAGCAGATGGCAGTCCGTAATTTTCAGGCTATAAACCGCTACTTATTCCCTTCATTTTTTATACTGCGGCTTGTAGTCCAGTGCGGCTTATTTGTTGATTTATTTGGGTTAATAGGTAACACTTTATTTGACAGCGGCGTCATAATACACTATCATAGGCATTACTGAATGCTTATGACATATGTCATTAAGTCATTTGGCAAATTAATTCACAAACTCCATTTATATCCAGCTCGGCTCTTTTACATCTATTCAAAAGTGAGATAATTTGCCGGATAACACTAAATGACATTTGTTATAAGCGTTCTTTAATGCTCAAGACAGTGTTATTTCATAATTGTGACTGTCTAGTGACAGTCTTATGGAGCCACTGTCAAATAAAGTGTTACCAAATACCATAACTAGCAAATAATGAAACAGCTGGAACAGTAACTGAAGAAATAATGAGCGCAGAACATGAATTTTAATTGTTATTTACATCTGTAGCGCTGCAATGCATACTAGGAGGCATGTTGGACAACAACAGTGTTGACAACAGGTGGCAGCAGAGGTTGACTGTCTACCCCAAGGTAGCAGTGATGGCCAAATGAAGCTTCTTGAAGCAATGAAGCTTTGCAGCCAATTGGTTCAAAGCTTCATGGTGGTTCATTTGGTCTTATGACAGTCGTATGATGCTGCTGTCAAATAAAGTGTTTCCGGTTAATATCTTTTGGCGTTAATATCCCATAATACAGTGATGACAGCTGCGGCTTATAGTGTACCTTATCTATGAACAAATGTCGTTTCCGTGTTAAATTTGGTGGGTGGCAGCTTATAGTTAGGTGCGCCTTATAGTGCGAAAATTACGGAAAATGAATCGGGCATCTACTGTATCCTTGTCAATAGCAGGCAATGAGATAAAGAAAATCGCAGGAGCGCAATGGAAAAACTTAGTAACTGACAAAATTGAAAAACTGTATACAGTTATATAGTCGATTTTTAATGGTGAATTTTGAATATTAACTGTAATTAAAGCGGAAGTTCAAAATTTTTGACATTAGGCTTAATGTTTGAGTAAGCAGGGGTCAATTAGTTGGTGGAGTTCATTTCAACAAATTCCGTGCAGTTTGCAAGTTATTTGGTAGTTTCAGGGCTACGGTGTGGCTAAGCTTGCACGAGTCAATGGCACCTTCATAGCATGCCAAAAAAAAAACGATACAGATCTACAAACAGATCCAACATAGTCAAATAAATTCAAAACACAGCTCATTGTTCCAAAACACCCATCCGGCCAAAACAATGTCACACCAAACTGCCGTAATTCATTTCATTCTGCAGGACTATTTTTTTAGATGTGTAATACGACCACAGTAAAGAGGAGTGCTTCGGCCACTCGTGCTCACGCTGCATTCGATGAAGGTGAGAAGTTGGAGTTATCCCGCTCGGAGGGTACCAGTTGCAACGTCAAAGCGTTCTGTTACAGTCCGCGAATGCGGAGAACAAGATTGGACCCAAAAACAGACAACAGAGGGGAAGCGTTCAGGGATTTATTAATCACAATCAAAACAAACTCGCGGACGCGGAAAAAGGGGACTAACAAAAGGGGTCCGTGACATATAGGTCGACGGGGATCAAAAAACGCGAAAACTGAGCAATGGGGCAGATAGCCAAAAAGACAAGCAAAAATACACTCGGTACCTGCACAAGGTAGAGGATCACAAAGCTAAGACGTCTGACGAATTACATGACAAACACAGAGAGGCTCGAAAGCAGTATGTGCGAATGGCGACCAGCAAACTAATCTCTCGGCACCGTTGTGTTGGTTCGCCACCGTTTATATATTAGTGTTGATTAGCTGGAACTCGCTGCCGGTGTGACGTCGAGAATGCTCCCACAGCTGGCTCTGAAACAAACAAAATCTAACCAGCAGCGGATCATGACACGTTCCAAGCGAATGTAAACAGCAAAAATGGCTGAACGCGACAAGTGTTTTTTTAGTTTGGCCATCAGAAGACATTTTGACCTCCAGCAAACCTGCCTTCTAGTAAGCGATCAAATAGTGAAGGCGTTTCAAGGATATTTTTCCAGATCGGAGGTTGGAAACTCTGACTTCCACCTTTCTCGAATGCAGTATCAGCCTGCTGTGTTAACTGCTGACTGGGAACATTGCGAAATGTGCATTCAGAGCAGTGGTTCTTAACCATGCTAAAGGTACCGAACCCCGCAAGTCTTACATGTGGATTCACCAAACCCTTTGGAATTAGATAACAATTTTTTTTTTTTCAAAATTCAAAACCGATATATCGAAGTTAGCAAGCATTCAAAATTCTTCTCATTGTTGTTTCATGAACAGGTTAAAATTTAAAACCATGCTCCCCATTGGTCTGTTGTATTCCCTCATACCAAGTGCAAGTCAACCTTCCACTGGGCAAACAAGTTCCTCCTCCCATCAGATCAAGGATTAGCAGTTCAAAGAAATTAAGCCTGTAAATTGGGAGCAAACCAGTCTAGTGCTGCAACGATTAATCGATGAACTTGAGTATTCGATTAGAAAAAAATATTCGAATTCAATTTTGTTGCCTCGAGTATTCGTTTAAAGTGGCGTTGTAATCATTTCTTTTGAAAGTGTTTGCATTTATTTTTATTGATTAGGGTGGATACACTGCCCTCTGGTCTGCCTCTTTTCACATGGCTGAATCCAACTGCTCCCTGTTAAGACTAACGTAAGCTAAGGTTTTGTTTAATCTTTTTTAATGCATTCATAATTTAGTTTATAGGTATATTTTGCCGTTTTTTGTGGGAATATGTGCCATTTGTTTAGAGCATTGTAAAAAAAACTAGCATTTTATAGCATTTAAGCTCGTGAACTTTTTCTATGTAAGTTAGCCAATTGTTCTTTTGTTTTACGTAGATCCTCATTTTTTAAAATAAATGTATACTGTTTGAGGCTCAGCTCAGGTATTTGAATTTTTCATGTTCCTAATCCAATTACTCGATTATTCGAACTAACTAGTCCATCGATTAATCGACTAGTAAAATATTCGATAGCTGCAGCCCTAAACCAGTCCAAAACCTTTCTAAAAAGCCACTTTGCCTAAATTTAATCAGCGTACGAAAATAGGGCTCTGCGTTTCTTTACCTTTGCTGAACCCCATAGACTTACTCACCGAACCCCTGGGGTTTGATCGAACCCAGGTTAAGAACCACTGATTTAGAGGCTGTGGAAACAGACAGAAGAAAAGGGCAAAGCAAAGTTTTCACAAATTTCCTATGAAGAACAAGGAACAATATAAACTGGTAACTTGCTGCTGGCTATGACATAAAAATCAGTGGTGAAAAAAAACAATGTGATATCACTCCGCCCTGTTCCTCTGCAGAGCTAGATTACAAATGTTGCTGTTCATACTGCAATTATTGACATGCGATGGTAAGTTTTATTAACTTTATCCTGAAAACATAGCCAGCACTATTGATTGCATGGGTCATCGATGATTTTTATGTGTGCATATGTTTTTATTGGCATGCTAAGTCAGCCCAATTGACTTGTGCTAGCTTGGCAACTCCAGAGCTCTGAAACTAACAAATAACGAACAAACTACACGGAATTTGTTGAAATCAACTCCACCGACTAATTAAACCCTCGCTAACTCGAAGATTAAGCCTGATGTCAAAAATCCTGAACTTCCCATTTACCTTGAAGGTGCTGATGCTTAAAAAAAAACAATAATGCCAAAAGCCACTAGATTCCCTAAATCAACAAACCAGTGGTGTGATAAATCACCACACAACACATTCAAATGGTCTAAAAATAAAAACAAAAAGCAAAAATGGATCAATTAATTAACTTGAAATTACTGACACTTTTAAAAGTAATGATGTCGAAAGTCTAGAAATTGTCCCTAAATCAGCAAATCACAGGTGTGATAAATCACCACAGAACATAAACATATGGTGCAAAAACTAAATCAACAGTTCATGTAAATTAAAAAAAAATATGAGGTGGAGAACACACATTCATCATTACCATACAGGGAAAGAAGTAGCCACCAACAAAGACCTAATTATTGATAACTTTTTTACAAAAGACCACTGCAACGCATGCTGGGAACTCCGGCGTTCTCCATATCTGCGAGTCCTTGTCAAGTCTCACTAAAGTTTCTGGCGTCACTTTCCCAGCATCCCGCGTTCACCCTCACCGTCCTCACTTAACATTCCCTCCCTCCTGTTTGCTCTACCGCTCTGTCGCTCCATTCATCCCCTTCCTCCTTCCCTGTTTTTCCAAGTTTCTTTCTTAGTTTTCTGCACCCCCCCCCCCCCCCCCCCCCACACGCGGGACTTCCTGACCCTGTCCATATCAATCAGTACTTTCTCTCTCCGGGCGCATCCCAGGGACCAGAGGAATGCATTGTGTGCTTTGGAGAACACCCTTTGTGGCATTATTAATTTATTTTTAGCCCCCCCAAACCCACGCAAACTCCTCTGGCTGACCAAAGGGGGATTGTGTTGTGGTGGAGGTTGCACATTATGAAAGGATCTACTTTTCCTTCTTTGGCTGGATACGGATTGGATCTTTACTGTCGGGGCAAAAGCAAAACAGATTCATGTTCTGGTGAAGAAGCCAACTTTTGCTTATAAAAACTTCACAAGATTCGTGAAAAGTTAGGCAGCGTAACTTCAAGATTGGACAATTTTTATGTAAATAAATAAATTCTCTGATACTTTTGCACAAAGAAAAAATCTTCCCCTTACTTTTTAAAAATGTTTATGAATCGTGAACGAAGTAACTGATGTTTCCATCCTGGAAATCAAGTACAAAACTTCTGTCTATAATCTTTCCCGCTCTATTCAACTCCCCCTCTTTGTGCTGTCAGCCCCCAAATACTAATGTACGAACTAAAGGCAAACTCATTCTCATGGAATTATGTATAGGTTTGTCACAACTAATTGGATTAACGAACAACTAATGGATAATCAAATGAATTAAGAACTATTTTGATAGCTGAATCTTTTGAGGCATTAATGACTGAAAAAATGTTCGGCCAGCTAATGGGAAATATTCTCTTTTTAACAGTAAGGCCGGGCGTTGCTCAAGTGTGTTTAACGTGAATAGGGCTGCAGCTCTCGATTATTTAAGTAATCAATTATCAATCATTTAGTTCGAATAATCTGAGTAATCGGATTAGGAACATTTAATTTTTTAGAGAAGTAAAACAAAGGCTTGCTAAGATTTCACTTTCAAAAGAGCATTAAATGCGAATACAAAATAAACTGCCCTAGTGTTTTTTTTTCAAACGATGCAGAATTGCACTTTCCTTTCACAAGAGCAATAAATGCAATTAAAAATAAAATACCTGAGCTTTACCTCAATCAGTATAAAAAATTAATAAATGAGGATCAAAGTACAACAAAACAACCGCTTAACTTGCATAGCAAAGGTCTGCTATCTTAATGCTACAAAATGCTTTTTTTTTTTTTTTTTAACAATTCTCTTAACAAATCGTTAAAACACATATTCCCACAAAAAACTGCTAAATATACTCCTGAACTAAATAATTAACGCATAAGCAAACATATTAGCTCAAACAAAAACTTACTTAAGCCTTATGTTGCCCTTAACAGGGAGCAGCTGGATTTAGCCATGTTAGACGAGTTATGACATATTCAATATTGCCATTACAGGGAAGTGTATCCACCCTAATCAATAAAACTAAATGCAAACACTTTTAAAACAAACCATTACAACGCCGCTCTAATTAAGTCAATCCTCAAAGCAGCAAAATCTGATTCGAAGGTTTTTTCTAATCGAAGTACTCGAGTCAATCGATTAATCGTTGCAGCGCGAAACGTGAACGCAATACAACCGAATCGCAGATAAAACATGTTTTCCTTAGAGATGCAGCTGTAATGTAATTATTAGTAAAAGGACACCATAAAGTGGTTAATGCGCAGTCGCTTTTCTATCACTGTGTTCAGTATTTTGGAGAGAGACGTAAAAAAGAATGAGAGAGACAGTTTTAATGTTTCACACTTGCTGCTCCTTTGCCCTATACAGAGACAGCGGCTTTATTGAACAGAAAACACCAGAACATAAAAACAGCAACCACCAATCTCAGTCACCCATCAACCATTGCAGGCGTAACACATAATAAATAACAGGTGCTACAGTATCAATATCCAGTCCAAATCAATCCCTTTGTAATATTCTGGAAAACTGTTCATTGAACTTTTCATTCAAAGTTTGAAAGCCAACTGCGACATTGCAATCAAATCTTTAGCCCATAAGACGGCGCTGTCTCCTCTACAATCAGGGATTTTCTAAACTAATTTTTCAGGTTTCAAATTAATTTTCCGCACTAAAAGAAGACCTACAGAGATCAAACCCATCTAAGAGTATTCGCGACGATTATAGTAGAAATGTCTACATTTTCAAGAAAATCGGTCTAGCCGTTTCGGAGTCCATAGGTAACGAACACACAGCCACGCACACAAAGTTCCATTTATAAATGTACTGTATATAAGTATAAATATATTTTCCAATTTTATTTATTTTTTTCTTAATTAAAAAAAAAAAGGAAAATATAGTGTATTCCGTTTTAATTTTGTACCTATTTGTATTGATTTATTTGTTGTTTTTTTATTAAAATAGATGAAGTTGTACTGTATTTCATTGGGGACAAAAAACTCAAATTTATCATTTTTTTTAATTGTATGAATTTTTTATAAAAAATGTAAAAATACATAAATAAAATAAAAATAAAAACTTCATTAAATCAATAAATTCAATCAATCCATTATTTGCCAAGTTGTTCAGGCTGTGGACCATGGCAAATCATTTTACTACAGCCAATTAAAAATGGGCCAAACTGCTGGTTTGTAGCAACAAAAACACAATTAAGAAAAACAAATTTGGGGCGTTGAGTGTTGCAGTCTCTCAACGAGTCTCAACAGGACCAACATTAAATGAACAATTCTTCCAAAACCTTCAAGTCTATTGCGAATGTAGACAGTACTCACTGAGTGATAAAAACCGGTTCATTTTTTACATTTCTACACAAATAGGTGAATTCCCAACGACTAGCGAACGATGACTGTATCTGGCCCGTGATTCCATTGCCATCCAAAAACCACACACATTGAACCCGCAAATGCTCGTCACCAAAATAATACAAGCATTTAATCATCGGTTCTCGTGAGAAGAGTCTCCCACTGCCATTAAGCCGCCATAACTCCGAAAGCATCGAGAGCTGAAGTGGCAGGAATAGGCGGAATAGCCTCGTAAATCAAAAGCGCAGTCTGTACTTTTGACGGCAGCACTTGCTTGGGATGTGTTTTATTAATGCGATTAACATTCCTTAGGGTTTAACACTGTAAAATGTGGTTTTCCCAACAGAGTGTAAGGAAGTAGTAATCCATGATTTTTTTTTTTGGGGGGGGGGGGGGGGGGGGTGCCATTGACAGCACCGGACGTCCAATTCATTTGGACAACGAGGACTCGCAGCGATCATTCGCAAGAAAAAGAACTATTCAATTGGAATGGATATTGCTATTCTTTCCCGATTCCCTCGTACCGAGACAGGTGCCTTTTGTTGGGGCTTATTAGAGCGACCGACCGGGCGGTTGAAGAGTTCATGCTTGCTCACAAAAGAGATGCAGCTCTGGTAGCGGCTCTTCATTAAAGCTTTCGTGAGTGGAATGTAACCCGCTTGATTTAAGGGGGAAATAGAAACCGTGTTCGTGCGCCAACATTACCAGGAACATTTAGTTGGTGGTACATTAGGTGATGGAACAAAAGGTTTCTGTGACCTGATCGGTCATTAAATCAATATGTTTCGTGGCTGCACTAGTGTGTTTCTCCGTCTTTCTGACGTGGTTTAGCAGAATGAGTCAGAATTCGTACGGAGAGATTACTGTATTGGCCCGAATATAAGACGGCCCTGATTATAAGACGACCCCCTCTTTTTCAAGACTCAAGTTTGAAAAAAGACTTTCTGAACACCAAATTAATTTTTATACAGAAAATAATTAAAGTACATCCGAAACAAGTGATCATAATAATTAATATTAATCCTAATATATTTGAGAGAAAAAGCATGTTATTTTGCCTCAATCAAATCTTAATATCTGAACATTTAAATATGTAAACTAAAGTGCAATCACATTCGTAAATGAATGGCTTCTGGTTTTTGAAATGTAAATAAACCAATCTATTGTGATAAAACAACAAAATTGCAATAACTGCATCAACCATCAAAGTGAAGTCTAACTGTAACTGCAGTCTTGAAACAAATCTGAATAGGGAAAAACATTGCAGTAAAATTATGCAAACTGATTAAACTTGAGAGTAGCTGAGATCTGTCATGACAGAACATCGCTTCAATGATATCTGGCGCCATCTAGCGTCGCGAATGGGAGAGTAGCTGGGATCTGTCATGACAGAACATCGCTTTAACGATATCTGGCGCCATCTAGCGTCGGGAATGGGTATAATGTCTAGACCGCGAATGTAAGATGACCCCCCTCTTTTTCAGTCTTATTTCAATGCAAAAAACACCGTCTTATATTCGGGCCAATACAGTATTTCACTTGAAGTTTTGAAACTATGCGTTCCAAAAAAAGACTGATCGAGTCAAAGTACCTTTATCTTGAAATAAACATTGCAATGTGTTTCTAAAAAAATCGTATTTTGTGGAAGGTTGTCAAACAAGATGTTAGAAATGATCTCAAAGTGATTGGTCGTTTCCTTACCGTTTTTGTAAATATCGTCACAGGGAATCCCCAATTTACATAAATCAGCGTAAAGATTACCTTTTGCTAATTTCGTACGTATTTTAATAATTCTGCAACGTTATGTACAGTATTTTTCGGACTATAAGTCACAGTTTTTTTCATAGTTTAGCTGGGGGTGTGACTTAAGTGTGAAATTATTAACACATTATATCATTTCACATGTTATTTGGGTGTTTTGGAGTGACACTGATGGTCTGGTAAACTTGTTAGCATGTTCTTTATGCTATAGTTATCTGAATAACTCTTAATCGCTATGTTACGTTAACATATCGGCCACGTTCGCATTTCGTTGTTCATGCATCATGTAACATTATCATACTGTACACTTATTCAGCATGTTTTCTCTATTTTATTTTTATTTTAAATATCCTTTGAAGATGATATATCTGTTCTATGTGTTTATCAAGTAAATTTCCCCCCAAACTGCGACTTATACTCCGGTGTGACTTATATGGTTTTTTTTTTTTCCTCTTCATTGCGCATTTTTGGGCTGGTGCGACCTATACTCAGGTGCGACTTACAGTCTGAACATACGGTAAATATTTTTTAAAATTGAAAACCATTAGCTTGTGGCTAACTCAAGATACTATCGTAGGATTGGACCGTTCTTTGCACAAAGTCCATTGTGGGATGCTGAGTCTTTAAAAACAGGCTTTTATATAAATTCTTATGTTAAAAAAATGAATTTATTAAGAATATTTAACTGTTCTTTGGACTAAGACAGTCAGAATGACCGGTGAGCAGTGGACTGAACTGGTGTCCATCCCTGTCACAAAAATAGTGTTAATGCAGCAACTGAGACGAATCAGAGAATGACTTGAAAACGATGCTTACAACGGTCAAATTAATGGGAATGACAATAATGGTTCAGGTTTGGACATTAAAGCAACACTTGGTAACTTTTCAGTTTTGGTTGAATTTAGCGACGCCGGTGGACAAAAGCGGTAGTGTTTTGCTTTAAGGAAGACTGCGCTTCCCATGAGGACCAGCGCACATCCGCACATAGTCTTAAAATCATCAAGCAATCAAAAATCAATCTCACGGTCGCCTGGAGATGAATTAAGCAACGTTTCTGTTTCCAGCGGCTGTGTGAGGGATGAATAGTAATAAGTAGTGCTGTCAAATTTATTGTGTTAACGGGCGTTAATTAATTTTTTCAATTAAATACGTTAAAATATTTGAGGCAATTAACGCATACACGGAATGACCTGTTCATGCATTGCCTCAAACAGTTTACAATGACGCCGTTTTAGCACACTGAATAGCATTTAAAGGGCGAAAAGGCAGAGTGGCAACTCTTCCACAACAAATATAAGTATTGTGGCGAACAACATTGGGAAGAATGACAGGAGAAGATCTTTTTCTTAACACGCCTAATTAAATACAACGCAGAAACATACTGTATACCATTTCCAGCCACCACTGAGAGTCATGGTTGCCCAACTTCCCATCATGCATTTGGTCGGAACAGTTAAGTCGCTACAGTATCATTTAGTGAAAGCACAACAAAAATAATATTCCTATCCCTCAAAAAAATAATGTTCACAAAAAGAAAAGCGCTCAATGCAAAGAGAACTGGTATTCCCAATCAAAATAGCTATGCAAAACACACATAAAACTTACTCAGACTTTGCCTTGGCCAGTTCTCTAATTAATTTAAAACTCGCCATTGACACCTTGTGGTGTATTTCAATCACCACCTTACGTAGTTAAAGACACTGTGGAAGAACGGCAGGGAGCCCGATGTGACGTCACCACTTGGCGATGTCAACAATGGCGAGCTACTAGTTATTTTTTGATTGAAAGTTTTACAAATATTATTAAAACAAAAACATTAAGAGGGGTTTTAAATAAGTCAATGAATCCAGTTGTGGCTAAACAATAGCAGATGATGGTTAGCAACTGTGTGGCTAACTAACAACCCACCCGACCCGAACTCGAATTTGGTTGGGGGGGGGCATTACTTTTTGTCTCTTTTGTTGCTCTGCCATCTTTGCAGAATTCGCGCGAAAGCATTTACTTCTGTCTTTTAAATGAATGGGGAAAGGGGGAAGTGACATATGCCGTAAAGCAGTAAGCACATTTGTAGTTTTTTTTTTTTTTTGGTGTGTGTGTGTGTGGCAGGGTTCCTGCCACCCTCCTGAAAGTTAATTAGTGCCGGTGAAAGCGATACAGACCCCATCAACATATAAAAGAGGTGTCATTCAACTAGTTGTCAGTTGACAAATTATCACAAATGTTATGAAAATATTTTATAAAGGTTGAAAAGTTACCTAGTGTCGCTTTAAAACTGTTTGGTTGTTAAAGAGTTTCAATGACACTGTGACAGAATGAATTTGAAAAGTGAAATGAAAAACATTCAAGCCACTATTTCATGGCTGAAACGTAAAAGAAAGTGTTCATCAGAATGTTCCGAGTGTCCGTACCAAATTTGGTGCTTGTCCAGCCTCACAAACACGCTGGTTGCTACAGACAAGTGAAGTGTTGTTGTCAAAATCTAAGTGCCATTTCCCATTTCTGTTTTCTCCCAATTTTGGAAATCCAGGATTCACGAACAACCCCACTTGGGATGAAACGTCATTGCAAAATGGTTGCAATGTAATGTGTCACTGTCACTTATTTCACTGTACCAGGTCACAAATGTCTCTCTGTCTCCTGCATTGTTTGTCACCACCCTCCATACTCAACATGTTTTTGCACTTTCACAGCCGTCTTAGTAAAAGACACCGACAGGTGCGAAGCGTCCATCAGCGGGCCTCAATGCTCCCCCCGTTGCTGTTTATTCACTCATTTCTCAGACGTCCGTGACTTATTGAGCTCTCTCAACCCAGGCATTGATGCAAAACCCGCTTCTGGGGAACTATTATTTTTCGCCAGCGCGTGCCAGCCTTAAAAAAACGATCTCTCACAGGAGAGAGCGCATCTATGGCGGCGTGAGCAAGGAGAGTCTTGACTCTGTACTACGAGGAGCTGGCACCGTGAAATCAAGACGTTTTCCCTGGCAAACACAGGCACTATTGACGAGCGTGGCTAACCGGCGTGGCACCTGTTACCGGGTAGCCACAGACGGCCTCTTACAGGCTGGCATGCAAACATTTGAACAAAACGATCTTTCAAAACATGTATTTAGCATCTTAGCATCATGGGCATGCTAGATTTTCTTCCTATTTTTATGATAACTCATTTGCTGCCATTGACGTTGGCACTAGCCACTATCGGTTTCTCATAGTATGATAAGCTTACGTAAAAATACTGTATTGCAGTATAACCAAGGATGTAGGTTTAGGCTCTTTTCAAAAACTTGAAATTAAAATATTTTCAAGACCAAAGCCGCTAGTGACCTAAAACCAAAACAGGCACCTCCCTTAGGCATATATGAATCTCCATAGGCAGCGGCATAAAAAAATAAAATAAAATTTATATATATATATATATATATATATATTTTTTTTATATATATATATAACAAAACTTGGAAAAAAATGGATATAAGGTTCTCAGATTTTATGCTAGGTGCACAAAACTCCCCAAATGCAGAGATAATCACCTATATTTTCAGGATCAATAGCAATATTTAACATATCCTAAAAGTTTTTGCCCGAAATAGTGACTTTTTTTTAATTTAATGCAATTTTGACAAAAGTTTTCAACAGCTAATAAATCATTCAATTTTCACACCAGTACCTTAATACTTGTGGAAAGCATGCAGAATCATCTTAATTTTACTCAACCAAAGCAAATTTAGCATTTTTCTATATACTATCACAACTTATTAAGGTTGAATTCCGATGTCACTACTGTCACTATCGTGGTTTTTAGAGAGAATTGTTACATACGTAAAATAAAACTTAAAAAAAAAAAAAAAAAAATTACTTTTTTTTTTTTTTTTTTGCCAAAAAACGGGCAGTAGGCCGAAAATTACCTGGATATATGAATGTGAAGTTACGCTATTGTGTATGGATACAAATCTAACATGGCGCCCATCACAAAACAAAGAGCTTTTTAAGTTGAGATTTCTTGTAAATAATGCGTAAATCCCAAAATTTCTATAGACATTAACGTAAATCAGTCCAGATTCTTGGTTAGGTTAAAAGCAAAAACGGGCAATTGTAATTCATTTTACGTAAATATTTCAAGCTAAAGTTACGCCAATTTTTTCCATTTATTTAATTTTTTTTTTTTTTTTACAACTTTTCAATTTGCATGCATGGTGCTATTTTATATAATAATTACCTTGAATCCTCGACCAAATCACTCTTAAGACACTCCTGCCTCCTTGTATGCACTAACACTTTCGTCCTGTTTCTACCTAAATCCAGCGTTAGAATGCAGCGTGTTTGAGTTTATCGCAATGAAAGCTCCCTGATGCTCTGCCTGGCCCGGCCCCCCGCGCAATATCTGTAGGAGCTAGGAGTGGGAACCTCTTGGTACCTTACGATACGCTTTGCGATACAAAGCTCACAATAACGATGATCTGACGATATGGCGATACAACGACTATCGCTACTTTGGTCAGGAAATCGTTCTATGATATTCTACAATCGACCAATAAACAGAAAAACAAGCTTCTGCTGTGAATTGGAATGAGTTTATCACTAGTAGACGTCCAATCCATTTGAATTGGGAGGGTGGAACATTCGATTCCACGGATTGAACGTCTATGGCCGTCAGTGGCAGCCAATGCCAGGTAATGAGGTCATTTTGGGTCTTTTAAGGTCATTTACCTGTTGATTTTCAGTTACTTCCTGTTGATTTGGGGGTATTTTATGGGTCACTTCCTGTTTATTTTGAGTTACAAAACAGGAAGTGACCTGGGAATCACCCAAATGAATAGGCAGTGACTCAAACTCAACAGGAAATGACCTAAAATGAACAGCAAGTGACCTGTAGGACAGAATGACTGTGAATGCTCTGGTTCAGAATGAATGAACGTTTCTAGGCTAAATGGATTGGGCGTCAAGCACCGTCAATGTAGCCTTAGAGTTAAATGAGAGACTATTGTGTTGGAAGATTTTGGTAACAATTTGTTGGTTCCTTTTTATTCATTTTTTAGACACTGACACCTTTTTAAAACAATATCTCGATTTTTGGCAGGAGCATATCGATAACCTTTGGGGATGCAAAGTATCACGCTATATCACCATTGTAGGGCTGCAACTATCGAATATTTTAGTAATCGAGTAATCGACTGAAAATTCTATCGATTAATCGAGTAATCAGACAAAACTCTTTTTTTTTTCTAGGTAAAGAGCAATTACAAATATACATAAGAAAAAAAGATATTCAATCCAATATTGAACCATTTTCAGTCAATCAATGTCTTTATTTTCTATGTACATTGTTGAAAACAGCCAACAATTGCATCTCAGATGTGACGACAAAAAAAAATTCACTGCTTTCACTCCAAAAACTTCTACATCTTATTAAAAAAAAATTAAGTTCTAGTTAAGTTTTAAGTTAGTCTAAACTGTAAGTACTAATGGGATTTTGAGTTTTTGCAGTGTTCAAAATAAACAAATGATACCTGCTTTATTGGAGCATATTAGGGACCAGTGCTACTTGGTGTTTTATTCAGCAATGACTACAGAGCTAAAACTGACAGTTAGCTTTATTATGTTTTAATTTTACACCCTCATCACTCTACAGCGCTGTGTTTTTACAGATTAAATTAAACCTGTTTGTAAGACACGTTAGCCACGCATCGACAGTGGTCATAATCAATAGAAACCTAGCCCTCCGAAGGGCTAACGTTACGTGAGCGAGTGACAGTCACGTTATATTTATTAGCGATGAGAAGTCTACTGCTTAAAGATGGCGGCCGTTTACTAACGCTGCCCAGACGCGGCCGAGTCTGTCATTTCATATCTAGTCCTAAATGCATGCGATATCTATGAGACGCATCGGACACTACCTGCTACCACGTTAGCATCATGCGGGCGCAGTTTTTAGCAACGTTGGCATAGTTTGTAGCGGCTGTCGGCTGCAGTAAGTTTTTTTTTTCCGCTCCTTCCTCTACGCACGTGACGTCAGCGCGTTGTCCCGCATTAAAAGTAGTCCAGGCAAAACGTGATGCTTAGAGCTGGCAAAATTAAACGATTCCTCGAGGTGAATAAAATTACTCGGATTAGTTTTTAAACTCGAGTTACTTGAGTTGCTCGAGTATTCGTTTCAGCTCTACACCATTGCAATATTTTGTCACACCCCTACTAGGAACTGTCTTGTCAACTGATAGTGAAGTCTATGGATGAACTAAAGCCATCTTCTAGCAGCGTGAATATTTTTTGCACTTTTCGCGGTACGGGGCCTATTTGGTCAAAATGGCGATGTCACGTTGCACATCACCGGTTTCTTTTCAATTACTTTGACTTTGTTTGGGAACTCATTACTCGATGAGAATGTAGTATAACTGCAGCTTTACATTTTTTCACTCACCTATTGGTCTTCCACCAGCACACCCAGCTACAACTACGCCCCCAACATGGACAAGCACTGGATCATGCAGTACACAGGTCCCATGAAGCCCATCCACATGGAGTTCACAAATTTCCTTCACCGCAAGAGGCTGCAGACCCTCATGTCCGTGGATGACTCCGTGCAAAAGGTGGGGTCATAAAACGGGAAATAAGCTGGAATCAGTTGTCAAGAGGTCATTATAAAAATATGTTTTCGTGCAGGTTTACGATATGTTGGAGGAAACGGGCGAGCTGGACAATACGTACGTTATTTACACCGCCGACCACGGCTACCATATTGGTCAGTTCGGGTTGGTTAAAGGCAAGTCGATGCCGTACGACTTCGACATCCGAGTGCCGTTCTTCTTGAGAGGGCCAAACGTAGAACCTGGTGCTGTGTAAGTGAACCGATGGGAAGATATTTTGTTTGTTAAAGTATGGGTAGATTCATGTCATTTATGCTGTACTTTAGAAATCCTCACTTGGTGCTCAATATTGACCTGGCACCAACTATCCTTCACATTGCCGGGCTGGACACGCCTCCAGACATGGACGGGAAGTCTATACTGAAGCTGCTAGAGCAGGAAAGGACCGGAAATAGGTTTGTATGTTACATAATATGACTGGTTGCTAGTAGGGATGTTACAATCACATATTTTCAAGTTGGAGTTGCCTGATTTTGCAACAGAGAGCCATGAACGTAGTTTTTTTACAACCATTTCATGCACAAATTATGAACTAACTAATGGGCTACCATTGACTTATTCTCTATAAAACGTTTTTAGTATTCGGGTTCTCTGGAACAGATTAATTGTATTGATAATACTTATTATGGGAAATATTACACATGGTTTGGTTTTAGTCTGACTTTTTGGAATGGCTCATTTAAAAAATGGCATTATTTGGCAATACATTTTAATAGAATCATCAAAACCAGTTTCCCAACATAACATTTGACACAAATGCCCGTTAATGCCCTCGACTGCTTTTTGTCAGCTGTTTAGACACCCGGCGAGAGACGTGCTTGAGGTCGCGCCGCTGCAATTTCCTGAGCAATTTATTGTTTCTTGACGGCAGAAAACCACGGCAATTAAGGGACGAATGGAAAATCTCTACCGATTGCGCGATTTACTTTGTGGTTTTGGGGGAAAACAAACAGAGAAATAAGAGTAAGATGCTTTCTCTTTAGAATAAGGGTTCGTAAACATTTTGGGCCCCTCCAAGGACCCCCTCATTATCCGAACATGATTTGATTTAGAAAACATTTCGTGCGAGCATTGCAGATAAACTTGCTTTTATGTAGGATGCAACATGCCTTACATTCTCTATTTGATAGAGCGAGAACACCATGGCTTACTGTACGCTTCTTTGTTTTCCCAGATTCAAACCCAACCGGAAACCCAAAGTCTGGAGGGACACATTCCTTGTCGAGCGAGGGTAAACTTGAACTTTTTCTTCCTTTCTCCCCTCCGAACTCCTCACCACATCCATAGAATCGCAGAAAATATTTTGTCAAAGCACTCGTGTGAAGCTTAAACGTGCTTTTCCAGGTGATGTGTTATCTGACTGACAGTTTCCTGAGTCTGTTCCGGAAGTCTACGATGGTCAAGATTATTTATGCTAAGCTGGAAGCGTCTGTCAAACTTTGATATTGAGACTTTCGCGTGTCCTGTTATGACAGATTAAAGCTACCTAATTATGTGCCGATTAGGGAAACTGGTGTCAGGAACAATTCTTATAACTGACTTTTCAGATGGCGCAGGCTGAAACGCAGAATGACTTTTTGGACAAGTTGAGGCTGTGACAATTATTCATTGAAAGACTACTCATAAACATGAAACCAGAAGGTGGATGGCGAGATAGTGTAAAGCGCTTTGAGCGCCTTGAAAGGTGGAAAAGCGCTATATAAGTATTACACCATTTACCATTCAATTTTTTAAATCCCCCACCATTAAAATGAGTGACTTCACACCAGAGTTTGGATTGAGGAACAAGGCAAATGTGACGTCAGCGGACTAATCATTTTCACAATATAGCCATTACTATAGTAAGCACATCAACTGCGAATTCAGCTGATTTTGCAGATTAATTTGTTTATTTTTTGCGTTACGCTAGCCCAAAGTGCAGGCTTTTGTTGCTACACTAGGGAGAGTGGTGTGAGGCTTTTAGGATTTCCAAAAGATCCTGTTCACCGCGAAGAATGGGCAAAACAAGTCCGACAATCTAGAGACTATTAGAGGGATGATGAAGTGAGTAAGCTACGTGCTTTATGTTATGTCAAATAATGGGATCATGGCAAATGTTTTAATAAGGAGGTGGCTAGCATTTTGTGGGTGACAGTGCTCCCTTTCCAACGAGAAGGCCACCCGGCCGACGATCGACGGCTTGTCGCACACCATGGTCGCCAGGCATACCCGCCTATAGAGCGTTATCCTCTGCTTGGGCCCGGGGAGCCCCCCACTCTCATCTCCGGTTTTCGATTGGGTCTAGACTTCCTGGCCCCTCGGTCCTCTTCGCGTGCCCGCCTATAGAGCGCTATACCCGGCTTGGGCAAGGGGCAGCCACGCACTCCGATGTCGGCCGGTTTGCCCACTGAGAATGCGGCATTTGCGGCACTCATTTCCCTCTGCGTCCACGGCGACGAGCACTGCCCGCCTGCCAGGGCCGCAGCAGAACGATGAGCCAAAACTTGTTCGCCGCTAGGGGCTGGCCGATCGGTGAAGACAATCACCCCCGCCGCCATGTGAGACATGAGTCGGGGTAGTTTTGTGTGATTTTTCGTTTTCAAAAGGGGAGGAAGAGACTCGGAAGAGCCGCTCGGTTCAGTTTAGCATGTCACCTAGCTCTCATGCCTCCTGTTTTGTTTCAGGGCAGGGAAAACAGAAAAACGGACTACCTCCGGTGGCATAAAATACCGTTCTAGAGTTTCAAGAAGTCGGCAGTTTTGACCATTATGCAGTAATTTAGCCCTGTCGTACTGAATAAATACATTTTTAATATTTCATATTACATTTAGCACAAGACTTATTTGTCATGACCATACAATTTATTGAGCAATTGTGGAAAAATAGTTACATAAAAAGAAAATCCTGTATAAATATTGGGGTAGAGAGATATTTGGTGTTATACTTGTATAGCGCTTTTCCACCTTTAAAAACAATGATGACATTTAGCAGCTTTCTGTCGCATTTTCCTCGTTCTGAATATTTCTTCCCCATTGGGCTTAATTTTAATCAACTGAAATCGTTACTATGCCGACATCATCACCCAGAAATTAGCGCCAGAGTGCCATAATGACAGACGTAGCTAAACAGCAGATTGAAAGACTCATTTTTCGCCATCTGCACTTTGCCAAATTGTTGTACAGTGATCACAAAAGTGAGTACACCCCTCGCAGATATTTAAGTAGATCTTTTCATTGGACAACACTGACAAAATGAAACTTTGACACAATGAAAAGTATTCTGTGTGCAGCTTATATAATAGAGTTCATTTAGTTTCCCCTCAAAATAACCGTGTACTGTCTTCAGAAGAGGCTTCCTCCTGGGGTGACGGCTATGCACACCAATTTGATGTAGAATGCGGCGTGTGGTCTGAGCATTACCAGGCTGACCCCCCACCTCTTCAATCTCTGCAGCAATGCTGACAGCACTTATGTAAAGAGTCACATGACATTTTGGAGGGAAAATGACAAGCAGTACTCAATTTGGACATTTAGGGATGTACGTAGTTTCTAAGGGGTGTACTCACTTTTGTTGCCAGGGCTTTAGACATAAATGGCTATATTTTGAGTTATTTTGAGGGGAAAATAAATTAACTCTATTACATAAGATGCACAAAGACTACTTTTCATTGTGTCAAAGTTTCATTTTGTCAGTGTTGTCCTATAAAAAGATATACTAACTAAATATCTGCAGAAATGCGAGGGGTGTACTCACTTTTGTGATACACTGTATATAGTCGAAACGTCTCAAAATACGATTTTAATTCACATAATAAAGCTATTTAAGATGTTTTTATGGTGTCACAGGCACTTTAAGCAAAAATCAAATCGATCAGAACGCAAAACAGCAATCAAAATCTTCATCTTTTAAATTAGCAGTTTTGTTCAGAATTATGGGTTTTATCAAATCAATTGTCAAAAACGTCAAAATTGCTTTGTACTGCTCTAGATGAAATGTAACGTGACAAAGTTTTTGATATTGGTCAAAATCTACACTGTAAAAAATATTGTATTATATTATATTATATTATATTATATTATATTATATTATTTTTATTTTATTTACTTTTGTTCCGTGAAGAATCCAGAAAGGGTTATTTGATTGTGGCTTTCTGAAAAACAATCAATTTTTACATTTAGGCACTACTGCAATCGTCACACTTTTTCAGTTACAAACTGACCCCGGCCCCTCATCAGAGAAGGGAAAAGTTAAGTGGCCCTCACAGGAAAAAGTTTGGGGACCCCTTCTATAGGCCAACAAAACATCCAGTCTGGTGTTTGCGTCAATGTGATTATGTTGTAGTCTGAGGCTCAATTCCCATACATCATCCGCTACAGCTAACGCTAATGCATTTAGCTAACATTTGCAACATCAAAATTTAAAACTACAAACAATCAAAAAATAAACTTAATAAATTAAATAAATAATAATATAAATAGAGAAATAATTAAAAATAAATTTTATTGTATTGTATTGTATTGTAACTCCACTGATTTAACTGTTTGGATTTGTCCATCAAGTTCATGTCGTGTCTGTTACTGCTTGAAGGTTCTAAGCTCCAATTAATGTCATTGAAGTCATATGAGAGACACTCGGATTTTGCCTTTTTAACCGCTCACCGGCAAACACTTTTTATTTATTTCTCCCCAAAATTCACTCAGCTGCATCTTTTGCAATAACAACAACAATAGAAACAATAGAACAATAGAAAACTGCCCTCTACTGGCACTCCAGAGGAATTAAATTCAATATTATATATTGCCATCCAGCAATCCTCAGAACTTTAGTTTAATATAAAATAATTTAGGTAATATAAGTAAGACTTAATTAACTCACCGTTTATAAATTGGTACACATAAATCCCAATATAAGTTGAAGAACAAGCACTGAAGAGCAAATTTCATCTAAAGTCATCCTCCGAAGAGTCTTCAACATCCAAATTATGGCTAATTAGGTCCTCCGGGGTTTGATGGCAAATTATTTGCGGTGTCTAGTTGTTTTAATTTAAGTTGGCAAAAAACATAGTCTATATTGCCACAATGTAAAAGATGTCAGATTTCTGACCATGCTCCAAATTTCCAGTCAAAACTCAGTTTCCGAAAAATACGGTAGTGTCATGTAATTGAAACATTAACATACCGTTTACAGCATTTGTCTTGTCACTTTAATGTTGGTAACCCACAATGCATTGCTAACTACCCACAATGCTTTGCTAACTACAGTAATAAGCTGTTGAACACAAAAACGGTATTTTAGTGTTCAAAATTGGCCGTAAATTTACAGCAATTTTTTACAGTGTATATATTGTCAAGAAATTGGTGATTTGCCCTCTAACTCAAAGATAGAACTAGACAATTATATGATCATGATTGTTGATTGTGAAAATTAAGACTTCGGTGATCTGCAGCTATTTCCTCAAACAAATATCGTGGAAATGTGCGCGACAACAGCCAATCAGAGTGGACCGTTAATGTGGTTTAACATTTACTTCAAATGCTCAAAAAAAAAGATAAACAACTCTTACTCAATTCTTACATTCTTAAAACTATCAGTAACAACACAATGCTATACAAAAATCTTGTTTAACAAAAATCATGATAATCATCGCGATCAGACGACATATACAAAAAAAAGACGTGAAGGCTCTTTTTTGCCCTGAACTACTCACACTCGATAAACAACTCAAGATTTGATGGAAAAAGACAAAAAGCACAAGCAGGCATCTTCATTCTCCTAATAACTTCTCCGTCCTTTTTCCAAATTGCCTATCTTGGCTCCAGCTTTGTTTTTTTTCCACTCATTTACCAGCAAAACATCTGCACATATACACACGGTTGTGTGACAGCGTCTCACGCTCTTTAAAAAGTAGGCCATTTTTAACTCGTTGGCTGCCATTGACGGCGATAGACGTCCGATCCGAACGAAGTCGCCCCTTCCAGTCAAAATGGATCAGACGTAAATGGCAGCCAATGATTCAATCTGGCATGCTAACCTTTGGCATCATGCCGCCGCAAAAAAGCGCAGGTTGTTCAGCTGCTCGTTTGCCGCCGTCACTCTGTCTGTGGCTGAAGTGTGAAGCCCAAGCTGGCAAAGGCAGTGAGACTAAGGGGGGTTGTTTGGTTGGCACGGGCCCGAGATGAGCCTTCGCCAGGTCTTGTGGCGACCGCTGCGGCGGGGACGCTGCCAAGCTGAGGTCGAGGCTGAGTGGAGAAGCAGAAAAAAAAAAACGTTTTAACGTTAAATGAGCAGACGTTTTTGCCGGTTGCAGGAAAATCCTGAGGAAGAAGGACGACTCGGCTAGTACCCAGCACACCAATAGCCTGCCTAAGTACATGAAGGTGAAGGAAACATGCCAACAAGCCGAGTTCCAGACGCCGTGCGAGCAGCCGGGACAGGTAATTGTCATTTTTGTTCCTGTCTGTGCAGATGACCAGGTTTTGTCTGCGTTTCTTTTAGAGCAATAATGTTGTTGTACTTTGCGCCACTTATGAAAATAATGTTTTGGTAGCGGTTTTCCCACAATGTGACTGTGTGAGGTCAATATGTGAAGGTGCGGTGAAATCATAAGGCAAAACAGATTGTTTTCATCACCGCTTCGTTCTTTCGTAAGACCCCCAAGCAAACAGGTCTTCCAGGAGTAACCCGATAGGCCTTTGCGGTCCCACGTTTGTGCTGTTGTTCCCACACTACACTTGTAGTCTTTTTTTTTTTTTTTTTAAGAACTAGATAATGCAATTTCTGGAAAGATTGTGTGGGAATGCTTTCATGCTGAATTTTGAGAGCACTTTATTGGTCAAAAATAATTACCTTTTGGTTAAAAGTGTGAACAAAATGTGTCAATGTTTTGAATAATATGTTGAAATGTGAATAGGCAAAAGTGTGAACCTTGTCTTTCAATGTCTCAATAGGTTTTTTGTCAAAAACACAGACCCCTAATGGAGTTTTTTGAAGGTCCAATAATGTTGACAATAGAGTAAAATTACTCCAAATGTTAATTTAGTCTTTTTTGGTGAAATTTTTCCTGCATTTTGGTGCACTTTTTTGGGTAAAAAAACAAAGACTTTCTGGTCTAAAGTGTGAACAAAATGTGTCAATTTTTGAAATAATCTGTTGAAATGCGAATTATGTGAATAGGCCAAGATGTGAGCCGTGTTTTTGAATGTCTCAATGGCGTTTAATGGGAAAGTTTTTGGTAAAAAACACATACCCCTAATTGAGATTTTTGTAGGTCCAATAATATTAACCATGGAGTAAAAATACTGCAAATGTTTTTTTGTTTTTTTTTTGGGTGGGTAGAATTTTCCCTGCATTTTGGTGCATTTTTTTGGGTCAAAAACAATGACCTTCTGGTCTATAGTGTGAACAAAATGTGTCAATTTTTGTAATAATGTGTTGAAATCTAAATTCTGTGAATAGGCAAAGGTGTGAACCTTGTCTTTCAATGTCTCAAAGGCATTTAATGGCAAGTTTTTGGTAAAAAAATAACACTGACACCTAACAGTGATTTTTTTTGTAGGGCTAGTAATGTTGTCCATTGAGTAAAATTACTCCAAACATTAATTTTTTGGGGGGGAAATTTCCCCTGCATTTTGGTGCACTTTTTTGGGTCAAAAACAATGACCTTCTGGTCTATAGTGTGAAAAAAAATGTGCCAATCTTTAAAATAATGTGTTGAAATGTGAATTATGTGAATAGGCAAAGGTGTGAACCTTGTCTTTGAATGTCTCAATGGTATTTAATGGCAGGTTTTTGGTCAAAAAGACTGACACCTAATGGAGATTTCTGTTGGTCCAATAATGTTGACCATAAAGTAAAAATACTCCAAACGTTAATTTTTTCGGTGGAATTTTCCCTGCATTTTGGTGCACTTTTAGGGTAAAAAAAAAGATCTTCTGGGCTAAGGTTTGAGCAAAATGTGTCAATTTTTGTAATAATGTGTTGAAATCTGAATTCTGTGAATAGGCAAAGGTGTGAACCTTGTCTTTCAATGTCTCAAAGGCATTTAATGGCAAGTTTTTGGTAAAAAAATAACATTGACACCTAACGGTGATTTTTTTGTAGGGCTAGTAATGTTGCCCATTGAGTAAAATTACTCCAAACAGTAATTTTTTGGGGGGGGAATTTTCCCTGCATTTCGGTGCACTTTTTTGTTAAAAACAGTGACCTTTTAGTCAAAAGTGTGAACAAGTGAAAAGTGTGTATTTTTGTTGTAATTTGTTGAAATACAGTATAAATTATGTGAAAAGGCAAAAATATGACCCTTGAATTAGATTATGATACTGGCATTTAAATATTAGGTTTTTGGTAAAAAATGACTGCCAATGAAGATTTATTTGGTGGTACGAGAGTCAATCAGAGCCAATTGGGAGTTTTTTGTCGTTGACCACGAAGTAAAATTACACCTAAGGGCCTATTGCATTAATTTTTTGGGTGGAATATTCCCCATTTTTTGTCAAGAGGAGCGAGCAAAAAAATCCTCTTCTGTCTTGACTTCATCCCAAAAAGACAAAAGATGTGCTAAAGCGAGAGGGCGTCGGTTTGTAATTATACGCTGACGCATTTTGGCACGAGTGCGATCGGCATGTGAAAACAAAATAGCGGGGACGCCCCTGACGGATCCGTTTCATTTCGTGCGGTCAGGGGTGCGTTGCGCGTGCCAGAAGATGAGCTCATTTCTCTTTTGACTAATCGATCTAGAAGTGGCACTGTGTGGAGGAGATGACGGGAAAGTGGAGGATACAGAAGTGCAAGGGCGGATCCAAGGAGGGTACCCGGAAGAGGGCCCGCAGCTTGAGACCCCGCAGCAGCTACGACACCCAGGAGAGGGGTTGCGATTGCTCCGACGCACTTTACAAAGCCTCCAGGATGGAACGGCGGTCGCACCGACAAACATCTCCTGGCCAGCGTGGGTACAAATATTAGCTGCAAACTTCTCAAAAAAAGAGTATTTGGACAATTCAACAATGTCTCTAAATGATTAAATCAAAATAGTCGTTGATGAATTCCAAAATCGATTAGTTGTCGGATAGTCGCTTAACTGCAGGAAAATTTAATTGTACGTATATTTCTGCAGGTTATCGTCCCCGTTTTGTCCACACGCGGGCCACCCGATCCCTCTCTGTGGAATTCGAGGGCCAGATCTACGACGTGGATCTCCAGTCCGATGACCAAAGCGCCGTACGCCACCGTTCCATCGCCAAACGGCACTACGAACCCGAGCAAGAGCCAGACTTCGACGCGGACTCCAACGATGATTCCGAAGAGATGCTTGCGGACGACACTAATGCAGTTGGGTACCCCAAATCCTTAAAGGTCACCCACAAATGTTACATCCTCATGAACGACTCAGTCCACTGCGAGAGGGAAATCTACCAATCGTCCAGAGCGTGGAAAGACCACAAGAGCTACGTAGACCAAGAGGTGCGTTAAAATACTGTTTTACAAAATGGCGGTTGAATAAATAGTCTGTTTTTTCGCAGATCGAAGCACTTCAAGACAAAATCAAAAATCTAAGGGAAGTTCGAGGACATCTGAAGAAGACGCGGCCGGATGAGTGCGACTGTGGCAAGAAAAGGTGCACAAATTTACCTAAATCTGTCTTTTTAAAAATTTATAGCTTGCCAATGACGACGATAGACCTCTAGTTTATTATGACTCGGAGTTGGAGGTCTATCATTGTCACTAGCAGATGGTGAGTATCTTGCATCACTAGCGTAATACCTAATCATGTGTTTGTTCCACCAGTTTTTACATGAAAGGGGATAGAAGCAAGGCAGACAGAATGAAGAACAGGAATGATCATCTACATCCATTCAAGTGAGTTTTTGGTCCAAGACTTGAATGTCTTAAAGGGAACGACGGACTTAAAGACTTGTAGGCTCTAAAAAACCACAATTGTTCTCTTTTACTGAAATATGTTATTAGAAACACATAAAATATTGCCATTGATTTAAAAATCTATAATAGTTAGTACTAGGGATGCCGATTGATCGGGTCCGATCACGTCATTTTCAACTGGACGTAGACAAACGCGCTGGCCCTCAACGGCTTCCATACGCTTTTGCGTACCGATGGTTGACCACTGAATTTGCGGCGGACATGAGAAAATAACTTCTCAAAATGTCGAAGAGGCAGGCCACACTGAGTAATTACTTCCGTGTTCCCCCACCCCCGTCAAAAGATAGACAGACGACAGAGACGTCACCGGAGCTACCGAAAAAAAGGACTTTTGCTGAAAAGTAACTACAGAAGGTACCATGGCTAGAAGCAAATGATGCCAACACGGAAATGCGGTACAAAATGTGCCGTGAGAATCCCAATGTTGCCGATAAGAGCAGCGCATTTCATGTAGGGTCAAAGAATTTCAGCCATCCAAACTTTGAAAAGCACGAAAAAAACAGAGAGCATGTGGCAATTAAGCAAACTATCGATGTCAGACATGACCCCACTCGCCCGATGCACAAGTCGCGGAATAAAGGTAATGAACAGCGACATGCACTGACAAACATGTTTTTGCTCGCATTTTACAAAGCTAAACATGCACGTTCAATGAGGTCTTAAGAGGAGGGCATCCCACTTTTAAAAAGGCTTGGAGTTAATGTGGGAGCCGCATAACGCCCTTTATTTTGAATTGGTGCTTTTATGTTTATTTCTTTACATTTCACTTCAAAGTAATGCCAATTTTGTTGTGCCAGTTGATGTTAATCAAGCATTAATTGTTAATATAATTAATTAAAGTTAATTGGCTCTAAGTAAAGCTTGTCATAAATTTATCGCATCAGGCTGGTCGGCTCTCAAGCTCAATGAGGACCAAGTCACATCTCCAGGTCCTCCTCTGAGAACCTGGGCGAAAAAATTATGTGCACCCCTGTATATATATATATTTTTTAATTAAATCGTTTCCTAATTGTATTTAACGTTCCAGACATAATATGTTACACTCATCCAGAGTCTTTAGTTTAGGCTTAAGGTAGGGTTATCAACTTTATCCCGAAAATGGCGGTAATTAATTTTTTTTTTTAAATGTATCACGTTAAAATATTCAGCGCAATTAATGCATGCGCTGCACGACCCACTCATGCATTGTCGCGTTCAATCTGTAATGGCACCGTTTTACCAATATAGAGAGATAAAAGTCAGCGGAAAATGAGTAGAGTGAATTTTGGCAGCCTTTGGAGCCTTTTTTTAATTGGCTAAAACCTTACAATCCCCCTCCCTATGATTAGAAATATCATGGGAAGCAATATGGGGAAGCAAGGTAGCAATTGATCTTTTTCTTAACACCTTATGTTATTTCCCAACGCAGAAAAGATATATCAATTGGTACGCACAGTCATGGTTCCACTTCCCATTAGGCATTTGGGCATGGCTACAGTATCATTTACTGAAAGCTCAACAAATACACAAGATGGCAATATTTAGTCACAATATACAAAGTCACAAGTCTTTCTATCCGTGGATCCCTCTCACAGAAAGAATGTTAATAATGTAAATACCATCTTGAGGATTTATTGTCATAATAAACAAATACAGTACTTATGTACTGTATGTTGAATGTATATATTCGTCCGAGTTTTATTCATTTTTTTCTTAATGCATTGCCAAAATGTATATGATTGGGAAAAATTATCGGGAATGATTGGAATTGAATCGGGAGCAAAAAAAAAGCAATCGGATCGGGAAATATCGGGATCGGCAGATACTCAAAGTAAAACGATCGGGATCGGATCAGGAGCAAAAAAACATGATCGGAACAACCCTAGTTCGTACATGTTTTGACCGACGGAGGGCACCATGTTTTAAGCGCGCAATGGATGCCCGGGGTGATGCCGTAGATTGTCACTGTCACTCGAAGAATACTTTACTGCAATTCCTTCTACGCGATGAGATGTCCAACACATGTGCACATCGGTTAAAAGCGGCGAGTACTTACTATTTGTGTTTTTATTGAATCTTTTATTACATTTTCATTGCCTTAAAATACTTTTTGCATGTTTCCCTCTCATACTTTTAAGCACTGTGTTGTAGTTGCTTGAACACATTAGTCACAATATCACATTAGTCACGTAGCATATTTAAACCACCCATATTTGATATTACCACGTTTAAGGATTTTCTTGAGGCATCTTTAGTATGTTCTGTCTGTATGCATCTAAACAAAACAAGCTGAAAGCGCACGGTAGTATTTTGGGTGTCAAGTTTGCCTCTTGTCGTTTTTCCAGTGTAGCACATTTTGGCAGAACACGTTTTTTTTTTCCTACTGGCGTCTCGCCTCATCCCGTCTTTCCTGTTCATTTTGCTTTTGCTGCTCGTTTTGTAAAATATCAACAGTGCTGTCATGCTCATTAATGTTCCTCTTGGGTTCAAATTGAAGGGGTTGAACAGATGACATGTTTATGTCATATTCTGGAAGCCCGGCAGCGTAACCATGTGACGTCAACAGCAATGACGACTTACTAGTTAAACTATTTCTATAAATCGTATAGAAACGAAAACATCAAGAGGGGTTTCAATATCAGATTTTTTGTAACTCATAATGTTTGATCTTTTAAGAACTACAGTTCTTTCTATCCGTGGATCCCTTTAAGATGACAAAACATGGTTAGTGGCTTCAAATTATTGGCGGCCCGCCAGGCGTATAAAACACTGCCGGAAACCCTGCTATATGTGAAAAAAAAAAAAATGCTCAGAGAAACGTTTTTTTTTTTTAATTAAAAAAGAGGTGTTAAATTTATAAGTCTTAAAATGTTTCATACAGTATATACAATCTCAGTAGTCAGTCAAAATAAATAATAATTAGAATCATAATAAAACATTGGGATATGACATTTAAACTGCATGAAAATTGTTTATTTTAGGTAGTAGATCAAAAATATCAACACAAAATCTTTTGCGCTTGGCATGCTCATTTTCCCACATACACACAATTTATATATATGTTCTAACAAAATTTTTTTTAAAGATGTGAAATACTGAGCACTCCTTGTCATTTTTTTGTGAAGATGTTAAATTTGATTAAAATAGTTTTTAAAAGTTTTTATCGGCCTGTAAAACTATTTTAAACAGTATATAAAATCTTAATATCCATGAAATATTGGAACTTTTCAAAAAAATATTTACTACATTTATTTTTCAAATTTAATGAAAAACAGGTCTAAACGTTTACCGAAAAGGTCTCTTATAAAACCGCGACTTCTCTTAATTCCTCAATAAAACAGATGACTTTTATTGCTCCAACTTTGTGTCAACTAAGAACAAAAACATGACAAGACAAAAGTAATAAAACCAGAAAAAAACAACAATAACGTGTCATGTTGGCAAGTGTACATTTACAGACAAGCCTGCCATCCAGACGCGTTTGTTAGTTTAGTATTACAAGAAGTCAAAATGACAAAGCCGATTAAAGGGCTGGTTTATTTTTTTAATTTTTGCATCTGGATGTGATCACGTTGCATGCAAAGACTGAATGAATCACCCGAAAGAACGGTTCAATCAAAGCTTGTGACGGGGGAGACTTCGGAAATGGATTACGGCAACAAGAAACAGCTGTTTTGTAGACAGATATCAGAATGCGTTCTTTATCCTCTGCGACGATTAATTTTGTTTTTTCATTTCATTAGGGAAGCGGCACATGATCTGGACGGAAAGGCCCAGCTGTACAATGAAATCCGCCGTCGCAAAAAAGAGCGGAAGGAGAAGAAACGATTGAGGAAGGGCGACGATTGCAGTCTGCCGGGCCTCACCTGCTTCACGCACAATAATGACCACTGGCAGACTGCCCCCTTCTGGACATGTATGGATATTACACATGATTCCTCGCATGTCACGCAGTTTTTTTTTAATATAAAAAATATATATATTTTCCGTTGCAGTGGGTGGATTTTGCGCATGTACAAGCTCCAACAACAATACGTATTGGTGCCTGAGGACCATCAATGAGACCCACAACACGCTCTTCTGCGAGTTCTCCACGGGGTTCCTCGAGTATTTTGATCTCAACAGTGACCCCTACCAGGTGGGAGGATAATCACGCCGTTGTTTCTTTAACAGCTGCCACTGACTAACTGGAGTATGTGTTGTAGTTATTAGCGTAAGTGAAAGATTATGTTTCAGTAGTATTGACGGCGACTGACGTCCAATCCACTGGAACTGGGAGAGGTTGGCAGCGAATAATCGCTGTCAATGCTCCCAGTCCCAATAGATTGGACGTCGATCTCTGTTAATGGCAGTCATTGAATCGTAACAATGTCTCAAACTTTTTGAGTTCCGGTGAAAAAGGTAAATGCTAAAAAGGTTATGTTAACTGTCAAAACCAAACCATTCTTATTTTTTTTCCCAAAACAAAGCATTGAGTTTTTGCTCTGAAGCAATATTTTTAAAGGGTACCACATGTAGAAAGACATGTAACTCTTAAAAGATGAATGTTAGTATGAGTTATAATAATTTGATATGAAAACCCCTTTTAATTTTTTAGTTTTAATGAAATTTGTAAAGTAGGTCACCATTGTTGTTGACGATGCAATGCACTCTGGGCGGTGATGTCACTGGGCGTCACTCTTTAGCAACATAAAGTCGTCAGTTCTGCCCTTCCAATTTGAACCCGAGCGGAAAAGTGATGAGCAGGGCAGCACTGTTGATATTTCACTAAACGAGCAGTAAAAGTAATTAAATGAAGGTATCTAGCAAGATTCGAACCTGCATTTCCCGTGTGACAAACGCGTAGACCACAGGGCAACACTTCCGCTTGACGTCAGAGCCACGATTTTCCTTATAAAGATCTATTTGTTGTATTAGCTGCAATCAGTAAGAAGTCCTCAGATGAAAACCAACAAATCTGTTATGGTACGCGAATGCGGAAGCAAGCAGACAACTATGACATACGGATTGCGTAAAAGGGTTATTGAACACACACAAAAACATGCGATCGCGAAAAGGGAGACACAAAAAGGGTCTGTGACAGCAGGTTGGGATCAATTAAAAAAAAAAAAAACAGCCTGTGGGAAAACCGTGGTAAGAGGTAGACGAACGAAAAAGCCAAGGAAAAGATGCAACGCGCAGCAAAGAGGTCAGGAATAAAAACTGTCAAATGGCAGCAAGTCTATATCTCGGCAAGCCGCCTAGGATCGTTTTAAAGACGCTGCTGATTAGCTGCAATTGGATGCAGGTAAAATGTTGGGAACTCATCCCATAACTCTGCAACAAAACAATCTGACTAGCAGCAGAATGTGACAAAATCATGCCAGTTGTCATACTAGTTTCGCTTGCTAGCTAGCACAGCTATTCTTCCAGTCCAGACCAACCACGTCATCGTCCCCAGCGTGCATTGCCCACGTAAAACATGGCGCTCTCCATAGGTCAAAACATGTACTAAATATTATAGGTTTTTAATGTACGTGTTTCTAATAACATATTTTGGTAAAAGAACAATTGTGGCTTATTAGAGCCTGCAAGCCTTTTAAGTCCGAGGTTCACAAAAAATATATATATATACATATATATATATATGGTTCCACGCTAATGTGGATTTTAACAAATAAAGGATTAGCGAAGTTGCCTATTTTTCGGCTAAAAAAAATTTTTTTTTTTTAAACTAGTGTGAGTGGGTCCTGCATTGCCTATGCAGTATTTTTGTTTAATTTGTGAGCATTTTTAAATCCCACCCCCTTACCCTCAGGATTCAGGAAGAAAACACAATTTGAAAGATTCTAAAATCATACAAATTTCTTTCCTCATCAGCTGACCAATGGCGTGTACGAAGTGGACCGCGACGTGTTGAACTCCCTCCACGGCCAGCTGATGGAAATGCGGAGCTGCCAGGGTTACAAGCAGTGCAACCCCAAACCCAAAGGCTCAGATGCAGGTATGCCAACATTCACACTCGCGCTCACTCAAATTTCTGTCCCTCACGTCAAGAGAATGAGTTTGAAATGAGGCCGCTGCACCTATCGGCATGCCGCATGACTGCATTGGGAATGTTCCTATCTGTGTGTGACCAATGCCGACGTTCCAGGTGGCAGTCACAGAGATGCTCGTGGATGTTTCTTCTGATGTTTAACTTTGCACATATGCACACACACACACTTGACTTTTTTTCTTCCGTCTACTGCGTGTGTCTGACTTCTTGTTAGAGGTAAAAAAAATTGCTATTTAAGCATTACAATTATGTATTTGGAATAATGGATTCCACCAGCGTTTTGTCTCGATAACTTACACTTTTGTCTATACTGTCCTTATGTGGATTTACAATATGTGTCCACTCATCTGGTAATAAGTGTTAAAATTTGACAAATAGCCACTTGTTGCACATTCACCACCTCACCTGCTGTAAGATAAGTTTCCCCTCCTTAGGGGACAATAAACTTGAACTTGATTTACAACAGTTGCAATGTGCACATCAAGGTTTTAAGTGATTGGAGCCTAAATATACTAGTACATTTTTATAATGTTTGTAGGGACTTGCTAAAGCATGGATTTGATCACAATCCAAGTATAGTGTGGATTTATTAATTACAAAAAATATTCCCTTTGTTATCTGGGATAGGCTCCAGCATACCCACGACCCTCATGAGGATAAGGGGTTCAGAAGATGAATGAATGAATGAATGAATGAATGAATTTTTCCTTTTTGTTTTTGATGGCCATGCTCATTCCAGTTTCAAAGAATTTGTTGCTGTACAGGTAAATTGATAATATGTTTACTTACTTGGTCCCACTATATCACGGATATTTTCTATTAAGAATATAATTTAAAACATGTTTTTAGAAGAAATCAAATGTCTGATCAATTGCGAGCTAATTACGCACATTTTCTTGGGGCGTGATTTACGGCCCTTGGTCTGAAAAAAAAGCTATTTCAGATTTTTCAGCTGGAAGTATTATTAAGTAGAATTTACATTGCTAAATCTAACTCTAAAAAGGTAGTTTTACTTTTGCTTTAACAAAGATTTTAACCCACTACAATGGTATAAAAAAGTATCCGAAACTTTTGGAATGTCTTACATTTCTGCATAAAACCACCATCAAATGTGATCTGATCTTTTTCAAAATCACACAGATGAAAAACAGTATCTGCTTTAACTAAAACCACCCAAATGTTTATAGGTTTTCATATTTTAATGAGGATAGTATGCAAACAATGACAGAAGGGGGAAAAACAAGTAAGTGAACCATCACATTTAATATTTTGTGTCCACCCCCCCCCACCCACCCTATTGGCAGCAATAACGTCAACCAGATGCTTCTTATAGCTGCAGATCAGTCAGGCACATCAATCAGGACTAATGTTGGCCCATTCTTCTCTACAAAACTGCTGTAGTTCAGTCAGATTCCTGGGACGTCTGGCATGAATTGCTGTCTTTAGGTCATGCCACGGCATCTCAATAGGGTTCAAGTCTGGACTTTGACTTGGCCACTCCAGAACGTGTATTTTTGGTTTCTTCTGAAACCATTCTAAAGTTAATTTACTCCTGTGTTTTGGATCATTGTCTTGTTGCAGCATCCATCCTCTTTTTAGCTTTAACTGTCTGACAGACAGCCTCAGGTTTTCCTGCAAAACATCCTGATAAACTATTGAATACATTCTTACATTAATGATTGCAAGTTGTCCAGGCCCTGAGGCAGACAAACAGCCCCAAATCAAGATGCTCTCTCCACCATGTTTCACGGTGCGGATGAGGTGTTGATATTGATGAGCTGTTCCATTTTTCCTCCATACATGACATTGTGTGTTACTTCCAAACAATTCAACTTTGGTTTAATCAGTCTACAAAATCTTTGAAGAACTGTGGCGTGTCCATCGCAAAAATAGCCTTTTTGCGAACATTAAACGAGCAACAATGTTTGTTTTAGACAGTAGTGGCTTCTTCCGCGGAGCCCTCCAATGAACACTATTCTTGGCCAGAGTTTTACATATAGTTGATGTGTGCACATAGATATTGGACTGTGCCAGTGATTCCTCTAAATCTTTAGCAGAGACTCTAGGGTTCTTTTTTACCTCTCTGGGTATTCTGTGCTGAACTCTTGGTGGATGGCCACTCCCTGGGAGAGAGGCAACAGTGCCAAACTCTCTCCATTTGTAGACAACTTCTCTGACTGTCAATTGATGAACATCCAGACTTATAGAGATGGTTTTGTATCCTTTCCCAGCTTTAAATAAACCAACAATCCTTGATCGCAGGTCTTTAAACCACTCATCAGTGATTGGTAACACACCTGACTTAAATTGTTTGGTAAAATTTGGTTTCAATTGCTCTTTAAGTCTCCTTAGGCAGCGGATACACTTACTTATTTTCCCCCCTTCTGTCATTGTTTACATGCTATCCTCATTAAAATATGAAAACCTATAAATGTGTGGGTGGTTTTAGTTAAAGCAGAGACCGTTTTTTCATCTGTGTGATTTTGACAAAGATCAGATCACATTTGATGGCGATTTTATGCAGAAATGTGAGAAATTCCAAAAGGTTCAGATACTTTTTCATACCACTCTATGACAGATTTTTCTGTAGAACTATTTTTCTGTAGAACTATAATTTGAAAAAGGGTTATTATAACTTGAAAAGCAACAAGATATTTAAGCACAAACTGTTGTTAAATGTGTAGACAGTCAATATTACAGTACTCACATAGTTATATTCTTCATCCTCTTCCACGAATCAGCAATATTAATGCAGTTAAATTGGGACTATTACCTAGTTTCATTGCCAGTATTATCCTGCCCTCTGGTGGCCAAGGCTTGGCTCCAAATGGAACAACAGCGACATTCTTCTCTTCTTCTGCATGAGCGTCTTCCTTCTGTTCTGAATGATTGAATCTTTCTCCATTTCTCATCGGCGTCTCCTTTGGATCCAATGATTAACAATGGATTGCTTTTATGTTCCTGATCAGGAGGTAAAGATGGAGGCAGCTATGAGCCACACAGGTATCCAAACATTTATCTCTCTTCTGTGGCTTTTATTTTGGTACTCCTTGCCTCTTCTCTCGTTACGTTAACACCTGCATGGGCCTCGCATTCGCACTAATACATCCATGACGTTTGCCAGTCTGCATGAGGGAAAGCACCGCTAATGTATGATCACTCCGGAAGCTTTTCTCCCCGTTCACGCAGCTTTTTCGGATTGTTTGCAGTTGTCTTTTTATTTTCAGAGTTGGCGAGAAAGCATGATCGCAGTTGACGTCAGCCATTTTAGTGCACGTCCATGACATTACATGCATGACATCATCATCACCCCGACTCACCATTATGGGATAGTTTGACACATGGATGACCAGAAATATGGAAAATTGTATTCATTTGAAGTATTTTCATTGAATGCCCTTATGTGCAGTGGTAGTTAGCAGAATTTCAGCACCACTGACGGCACTGGACGTCCAATCCATTTGAGAGACCATTCGCGTCCAACATTTCCCAGTCAAAATGAATTGGACATCTCAGATACATCCATTGTAGGATTCCATCTTACCAGACAAAAACACTTTGACACTTCAATGCCTTAAAATTGTGGACTTGGCAGTTTCCGTTTGGTAGCAGCGCTCCGTTTTCTTGTGTCCTTTTGGAAAAAATCCTCTTTCGCAGCTTTAACTCTGGAACACAAACACAAAAAACGTCAAACTATTCCTTTCAGGTCCAATATCATACCCAGTCATATCATTTTCATCATCATATCATGTCATTCATGATTTTTTAAAAAAAAAAACTCAATTTGACATGTGTTTGTGGTACCTGCTTACCAGGCGACAGCAGCACCGAAAGCGCTCAAAGAGGAGACCAATCCTTTCCTTCCTGTGAGTCGACCAGTCCAGTCTCATGACAACACAAACATAGATCATACACTGTCATTAGTTTATTCTTTTTTTTACAGGAGGCTGTAATTTGACTTTGCTTTCTATCTTGGCTTCTGCTGCTTTATTTGCTGATTTTTATTTCTTTAGCTTTTTTAGTTTGGGTTTGAATTGCAGGTTGCCGTCGGCGCCTACTTTTCACTTTTCAAGTGCGGCACTGAAAGATTTTCTGCTCGGCGGCATGCGTTTGCACTGCTTAACCGAATGCATGACGCTGGAGCTTAATCAAAAATGCAACAAAAAAGCGTCGTGTGGATTCTTAAATGTCTTCTGATTTCTTCTTCAGCGCACTATGGGACGGACGACAGGGTTAAATTGCCCAACCTGACGGACGAGGACGTCAACTGGCAGGGACTGGAAGATCTGTACAGCATCAACGAAAGCCTTTACGATTGGAGGCCCGACTACAGCCCGGGACCAGACGATTGGGCCAACTTCCGCAAGGATGTGGACCGCATCTTCGCACCGCCACCTCTTTTCAACCAATCCCGCCAGGCCCCGACGCTCGACGACTCCGCCCCAGATGAGCTGGGCTCTGGGGGTGAAGCCTTTGAAGGGGGCAGTGGCGAAGACATCTGGTTCGGGGGCCTTCTCCCTGTTGCTGTCCGACCTTACCCTAATCAGCCAAAACCAGATCCGGTTGTCAACGATCTTCCCGAGAGGCGGACCGTCCGACCCCAGGCCATCTTTTTCGGCTCCCACTTCATGCCAACGCACTCATCCGAACCCCTGCAGATGAAACTGGATGCTGTCGCCAACGAGCTTTCTGAGCGTCAAACAGACAGACTGCTGGAAGTGAACGGGCAATCCCAGGGTCTCTTTCCAGGGGGCGTCCTTTCCGAGGGTATATTAACCATCCCAAGCCGAATGCCAACACGCTCAACTGAACCCTCAGTGCCAAAGAAACCGGTTTCTCTTGTCAACGATCTTCATGAGAGTCAGGGAGTTCTACACCAGGTGCCAGAGGGGTCACGCCAAGACATCTTGTCCAGTCATAGCATAAAAACAACACTTCCTACCATACTTACATTGAATAAGAACCTACATCCTATTGTAAACAACCTTCTTGAGATGCAAACAAACCAGCCCCAGGTGCCACAAGGTCGTCCCGAGGTTGTCCCCTTGCCCAGTCCAGTCCCCAGCCTTACGTCAACACCTTCATCCCAACCATCTCTGAGGAAGAAACTAGTTCCCATCACCAACAGTCAAACAAACCAGCTCCATGTCCCAGAAAAGCAACCCGAGGTTGTCCTCTTGCCAAACCCAGTGCCCAACTGTACGTCAACACCTTTACCTGAACCATCTCCCAGGAAGAAACCAGTTCCCGTGGCCAACAATCATCCTGAGAAGCAGAAAGACTTTCCTCAGGTTGTCCTCTTGCCCCGGGTGCGTCAGATGGAAGAGCTGGACGGGGACGTGTTCAGCGGTGAAGGCCCAACCGAGCTAGACACGCGACACGATGCCCTCCTGCGCACTCATAACAGCCTGGAGCACCAACCGACTCACATAGAGGGCGCCGCCCCTGGCCCTATTCATTACGACGAGGCAGACATTTTCCAGGACCAAGGCTTCCTTCCCTTGAATCCCAACGTGAGTCCCACCCACCAACTTGCCCCGCCCATTCAAAGCTCCGTTGTCCCGCCCCTCGCGTTGGGCTTCGAGGGCAGCGGCTCTCTGCCTCAACCGAATGATCCGCAACTCTGACAAGACACATGACTGATACGTCAGTCATTCAGACTTGTACAATGACTTTGAAAGTTATTTTTTTACATTATTAATATTATTATTATTAGCAGTGTTATGATTTCTTTAAAAAAATATATATATATATTTAGAGAAAAGCCTTAATGCAGCTAAGTGTTGGGATTGAAATGGAACAATTCCATGCATTTCTTTAAGGAGTGTGAGTGCGCTCCACAGAGGTCAGTGAACGCACCGTTTTGTGGAAGAAAAAAATTACACATCCTGAATGCACTTTGGAGCTTCTTTTTTTTTTTTTTTTTAATGCCCCTTTTGAAATATGTTGAATTGCTACGGTACGAGAGATTGTTTTTTGCTTGTTTTCTTTTCACTGGTTTAGCTCACAAAATGTTGAATTTACTTTTTAAACACTTGAAATTGTGTGAGGGCGTGCATGCGGTTTGGAAGGTTCACTGTCCCAAAATCATCAATACATTACGTTCAGCAAAACCCCTTGATCGGATTAACAGACACAACAAAACTTTACTGACATTTGTAAACTTGTCATCATCATAATTCTTAAAACTTGGTTTTCCGGTGATGATATATAAGCTAAATTCAATTGTTTTTGCACATCGGTTTGTAGTGGATTGTGAGTGAGTGAGCGAGTGAGCGAGTGAGCGAGTGAGTGAACGAACAAACGAACGCTGGTTGCAGGAAAGCCATGACAATAAAAACCTCTCAACCATCCCAGTCAATGTTGCATTGTTTTTTTTTAACGTTTGCTTGTGACAGCAGATAGATGAGGTTACCATGAGCTACTTCTTTTGCAGCAAGGTGTCAAAACATTTTTTTTCTATAAGGGCCGCTTTCCAAAAAGTCAAAGGATCCCAGGGTCAACTTGCAATCCTTCGACTTTCATTTGTTAAACATGCTTAGAATCAGGTAAAAGTATTTGTTAAAGTATTTTGCTGCCATTGATGGCGAGAGACATCCAATCAATTTTGACTAGCAGGACTGTCAACGATCGTTCGGTTAAAACGAAGCAGCTGCACAGTAGACACCACTGTTTAACTCATTCACTCCCAGCCATTTTCAGCGGAGCAACCCCCGTTTTACTGGATTATGACTGATTTTGCAAGGCCCACAGGAAATTCTGTTCTATTGCTATTAGGGCTGCAGCTATCGAATATTTTAGTAATCGAGTAATCGACTGAAAATTGTATCGATTAATCGAGTAATCGGATAAAACATTTTTTTAGGTAAATAGCAATTATAAATATACATGAGAAAAAAAGACATTTAATCCAATATTGAACCATTTTCAGTCAATCGATGTCTTTATTTTCGATGAACATTGTTGAAAACAGCCAACAATTGTATCTCAGATGTGACTAGAAAAAAAAATCACTGTTTTCATTCAAAAAACTTCTAGATCTTATAAAAAAAACATATTTCTTACCTAAAAATGTAATTATGCTTGATAACACACATCACTTGAAAGCTACGCATTTTTCCCACGAGTTTCAATTGAATTTCCATTTGTGTCAAGCTATTTTTAAGTTCTAGTTAAGTTTTAAGTTAGTCTAAACTGTAAGTACTGATAGGATTTTGAATTTTTGCAGTGTTCAAAATAAATATATGATACCTGCTGTATTGGAGCACATTAGGGACCAGTGCTACTTGGTGTTTTATTCAGCAATGACTACAGAGCTAAAACTGAATGTTAGCTTTATTATGTTTAATTTTACACCCTCATCACTCTACAGCGCTGTTTTTTTACAGATTAAATAAAGCCTGTATGTAAGAACAGAAACCTAGCCCTCCGAAGGGCTAACGTTACGTGTGCGAGTGACAGTAACGTTATATTTAATAGCGCTCGGAAGTCTACTGCTTAAAGATGGCGGCTGTTTACTAACGCTGCCCAGACGCAGTCAGTCAGTCATTTCGCATCTAGTTCTAAATGCATGCGATATCTATGAGACGCATCGGACACTACCTGCTACCATATTAGCATCATGCGGGCGTAGTTTTTAGCAACGTCAGCGTAGTTTGTAGCGGCTGTCGGCTGCAGTAAGTTTTTTTTTTTTATTGCTTCTTCCTCTACGCATGTGATGTCAGCGTTGTCCCGCATTAAAAGTAGTCCGGGCAAAACGTGATGCTTAGAGCTGGCTAAATTAAACGATTCCTCGAGGTGAATAAAATTACTCGGATCAGTTTTTAAACTCGAGTTACTCGAGTTGCTCGAGCATTCGTTTCAGCTCTAATTGCTATATAAACATGGAACTACCACCACCAAAAGAAAGATTAGACTCTCTTCTTTCAGCAGGAAAAAAAAAGTAATTTCATATCTTTTTCCATTCTTTAGATATCAGCATTAGAAAATAGCTTAGTTTGAGCAATTTTCCAATTTCTAATGAAAAAACAGAGAAATTGAGCTTTTTGTAAAACCATACATTTCAAACATAAGTTTGACTTTAACACAGCTATTTTTCGCTTTTGTGACATCCCAAATGAATAATGTTTTCCTCCTACAAAATAACATAAACAACAAGAGAAATAGAGCTTTTGATAACAAAGTAACAATTTATTTACACATAACTAAACTACTGAACTGAGAGATGACGCTGTTGTGGTCACGGCTGTATCGGCATACGGGGTAAATTTTTCCCTCATCACCGCCTGTCTGTCTCATCAAGATAATTTTCTTTTGTAGTGACCACTACCTCACAACAGAATTCACCTAGGGAACTTGTGTGGGGCATGTGCCTTGTGTTTTACATCGTTCTCCACATTTTTCTCACGCTTCTTACTTCTTCCAACTTCTGTTTCCTGACTATTTCTCTTCATTCATTTCTTTTCATATGAGTTCTAATCAAATGCGCTACAGCCCTCCAGTGGCCAGTTTTATTGTTTTAAAATGGATTTTAAGCGTTGTGCTTTGGAGCAAACTTGCATTAGAACCTAGAGATGTCTCTTGTGAAAAAAATTTTTTGGACACTGAAACAATTAAAAATAGAACGTATTTATACATTTTTGGGAGGAAATGAGTTAAGGGTTTAATTGCACTGTGACTTATGAATACAGTGATACCTCGCTACTTGGTGCTACAAACTTCGCGCCCTCAGTCAATCGCGGAATTTTTTTTTCCCACAAAAAAAAAAAAAAAAAAAGTTAACGATGGTTGACAGACGTTAAGGTTTGATCTTGCCAGAGATGCCTGGAAGCCGAAACTTCAAAGCGCCGCATGCATCAATCATCTTTTAATTTGTTAAACAGTTGCTGTGGCAACTCATTGTGTGTAGCAGCTTGAGCGTATTTGAGAAGATTCACTCAATGAAGCATTTAATAAAGACAAACA
Source organism: Corythoichthys intestinalis (assembly GCF_030265065.1). Classification (NCBI taxonomy): domain Eukaryota; kingdom Metazoa; phylum Chordata; class Actinopteri; order Syngnathiformes; family Syngnathidae; genus Corythoichthys; species Corythoichthys intestinalis. Next base: position 17,791,420 of record NC_080414.1, on the reverse strand, counting down.
TTTTTCTACTTTATTCTTGTTTAAAAATAATTCGGTGGGAGGGCAACATGTTTAAAACTTAACATAATTATTATCTAGGGCATTGCCTTGCAATAATTATTTATTTTAGCATCTTTTTTGGACTGTTTGACCGATCGGCACCGTTCAAGTATCCAAACGACCAGAATTTTTGTGCAACATAGGGAATTTTTTAAACGGCTCCGAAAAATTTTCCGTTCGCCTGTAAACGCCGATTTTTCGGAAAAAAAAAAAAAAAGTTTCAAAATGTTTCTAGCTACATTTGAAGTGCTTAAAAACATTTATTAATAACTCATTCACGCCCAGCCATTTTCACCGGAGCAAGGCCCTTCGCTCCCGGCCGTTTTACTGGAGTTTGATTTTGCAAGGCCCACAGAAAATTCTGTTCTATTGTTATACAAACATGGAACCCACAAAAAGAAAGATTAGACTCTCTTCTTTAGTTTAGCTCTTTTAGTTCGTTAATATCTTTTTCCAATCTTTAGAAATCAGCATTAGAAAATAGCTTAGTTTGAGCAATTTTCCAATTTCTGATGAAAAAACTGAGAAATTGAGCTTTTGTAAAAGCATACATTTCTAAATTAACTTTGACTTTAACACAGCTATTTTTCGCTTTTGTGACATCCCAAACATCTGAATAATGTTCTTTCTACAAAATAACATAAACAACAAGACAAATAGAGCTTTTGATCGCAAAGTAACAGTTTATTTACACATAACTAAACTATTGAACTGTTGAACTATTTGCGCACATAACAACGGGGAAGGCTCTCGGCTGCTCCCGGTTGAATGAGGTGGTTCCCAGTAATCTGATGAGTCCGGATCAAGATCGGTCCCACTTTTTTCATCATCTTCATCGTTGGTCTCAAGCTCGGCCTCAGGACTAACGCAACGTGAGCTCCGCAGAACGCGTGTGGAACCTGACGCTGTTGTGGCAGTCACCGTCTTTCTCATCAAGATAGAATTTTTTAAATCCTTCTTTGACGATGGTTTCGTTTCCTTTTCAAACACTCCTCCAGTGTCGTTTGCCTTTTTTCCCCAATCTTTCTCCACATTTTTCTCAAATTCTCACGTGTCTTCACAAGATCCCTCCAACTTCCGTTTCCTGACCATTTTTTTTCACCTCCTTTCTTGGCCCAAGATGAGTTCTTACAAAATGTGCTACTGCCCTCCAGTGGCTATCCAGTTTTATTCCTTTAAAATGAGTTATGAGCATTGTGCATTGCAGTTTAGGTGCAATAGAACCTTGAGATGCCTCTTGTCAAAAAAAAAAAAAAGTAAAAGATGTATAAATACGGTTTTGGGACACTGAAACAATTAAAAATAGAACGTATTTATACGTTTTTGGGAGCAAATGAGATATATATACTGTATGCATAAAAGTTTTTAACAAATATTTTAATTATTTTTAAAATTAAATATGTCTTATATGTATCTCTTTCCATTGCTAAAGATGAATAAATGCATTTAACACACACACAAAAATGATTTTTTTGGGGGGTGGGAGGTTGGTACTTCGCGGTTTTTCACTTAACGCGGTGGGTTCTGGTACCCCATTAACCGCAAAAAACGAGGGATCACTGTACATTATTACAATAATACCTTAATATACATGTCTGTTTTTATTTTTATTTCATTTTTTAAAATGCCTTACTGTCGATGGTCTTTTAAGATAAACCTTTTAATGCCTTAATATACAAGGACGTTTAATTTTTAAATGCCTTACATGCCTTAAATGCCATAGTTTTTTTTCTTGTCTCACTTGTGCTAATAGTGAAGCGCTAGTGGTCAAACTCAACTCAGTAGTAGTGAACAATTCTTCATAAAAAAGGCTGTGAACAGTTTAATATCACTCCCGTTTAAGTTTGCCCTCAAAATGAACATAAATTTAAGGGAACTGCACGTTGCGTACTTACCACATCTTTCCTCTTTCGGTACGCTAGCTTGATGCTAATGCTAGTAATTTAGCATCTATGATGCAGTACTAAACCTTCAAGTTAATGAGTTAAGTTGTTACAAACGGAACAGAAAATAAAACAGTACTCACAGTTATGTAAGATATTCTCCATTCTTCACAGAAAACGAAATTATTATTTTATCAAAAAACAGCTTTAGAGCCGTTACTAATGTACAGTCCATCATTATACTCCCCCAGGTGGCTATATGTGGTAACAAAAACTTTCGCTTTTTAACCATATGCGTCCATTGACAACAATGAGACTTTTTTTTTTTTTTTTAACTTTTTAATGACAAACGTGAATGTCTTCAAGTCATTTGGAAATCAAATGTCCACAAAGAAAAGAAAAGATGAACATTGACATGACACTTCTGCTCCTGAGGAACACCAACGACGCAATTAAGAGCTTTTCGGACTACTGTACTGCTTCCCAACAGGGAATTATTTGAACAACAATAATATTCATCGTCATCATCATGAGGTCCGCTCTATCTAAGCTCCTGTTGCTACAAATGTTTTTACAAAACTGTAACAAAAACATTTAAAAAAGAAAAAAAATAATAATAATAATCACTGAGAGGGGAAAGAAGTGCATTGTGGGAAGTGTAGTCCTGACTGCTGAACTTGACAATAATACTGTTCAGGCACTGAGAAAGACAACTCAATTTTGTATTTTTGTCTTGAAATATTAGTTCATAAATACTGTATGCTTCAACTACTCTACACTATTTGCACTTATCAATGATAATCATCAATATTTACAGGATGATCGTTTGAATGCACCAGGGTGAAATTAAAACAACTTTTAATAGACCAATTTAAAATTTGCAGCAATACTATATATTATTTAAAAAATCAAATTGTAGCAAAACACTATTTTCTTATTTGATTTCTAGTCAACGTGGTAACCATTATGCTTATGTACAAAAGATCATTATGTTGATGTATTTTTGCACATTTTTGGGGGCTGAAAATTTTTGAGGTTTGTTCACATTCAGTCAATTTATCTATGCACGTGTCCAACTGTCAGTGTCATCACCAGGCTGCAACAGCGATATCCAGAGACTGGAAGAGTCACACAGAAAGGCATGGAAGTGGACGTCCAGTTAGAGCTGTACAGTAGCGCCTTGAGATACATGTTGTTCTATTACATTACACTGGGAAACAATTTGAAAAATAATTCTGTTGACAAAATTTGTTTTTCGAAATTGTTCCCGAGTGTTATTTCTGGCCGCTTTTGGATCACATCTTTGGGACAGACAGTAGTTTCGTTGAAGGTGAAGACAGACTGGTAATCTTGCATAGAAGACAGTTTGTGCTTTGAGTGTGACATGAGTTAGCACCAAGATGGCGGCATGTCAGTCAGCCCTTGTAGAGAAGAAGTTTTCGCAAGGTTCAAACATGGGCGGAGTGTCTTGGCGTCAATGCTTTGAGGCTACCGTGGCAGAGCAGCAGCGTGGCGGCGGCGGCGGGCGCCTCGGGTCTTGCCGGCGGAATGAAAACGGGGCAGGATCGCGTGCGTGCGTGGCTTTTGCGGCCGCCAGCGTGGCCCACCAGCTCGCTGACGGTGCCTAGGAGCAAGGGCGGCGGGGGTAGCGGCGGCCGAGGGCTGGCGCGCCAACGTTCCGGCCGCTCCTCCTTGTGCTTGATGGAGTACCACGTGAGGAAGATGAAGATAAAACCCACAAATTTGAGGCTGGCGGCCAGTCCGAAGTAGACGAAGCGGAAAGCGGTGACGTCGTACTCCCAGCACGAGCCGTGCACACCGCAGTCCTGCTGCCACAGCATGCACGTGGTGTCGATCACTGCCCCGAAGTAGATCGGTGTTGGGATGTACGCTGGAGAAATGACATCATTGCAAGAAATGAGAGAAGGCGGTGCTATAGGTCTTTGTCACCACTTGGTGGGAGCATTGCACCGTTCACATCAGTTAAATTCCATCAAATAAAATGAAGAAATCATTTCTAGAACTGTAAATTGAATATACCGTATTTTTCGGACTACAAGTCGCTCCTGAGTATAAGTCGATCCAGCCATAAAATGCCCAACGAAGAGAAAAAAAAAACATATACAAGTCGCACCGGAGTATAAGTCGAATTTTTGGGGGAAATTTACTTGATAAAATCCAACACATAGAACAGACATGTCATCTTGAAAGGCAATTTAATATAAAAATACAATAGAGAACAACATGCTAAATAAATGTACACTGTACAGTGCATGAACAACGAAATGTGAATATACTGTCCTACGCTACGGCCTGTGCTGGCTATGCAGCGAACTCGCAAAAGACAATGCTGGACGTCCGTATAATTTTCTGAATCAATTTGGTCCTCGATAGAAAACAGGTTCGCATCAACGTAAATAAATGATAATTAGGTACTATTAGTAATAAGTAACAGGTTAGCATGCGTTCGCTATCATTAGCACATCGTTCAAACAACCACACAACTGGCTCTAAGTGTCCGATCGCGGGTGGAAAACACACAACAACAACAGAAAAGATGATACACGCAGGCATTGCCTCTGTAGAGATGATTTAAAAGCATAAACAATGAAAGTAGGTTCGCATCCGTCTATTCTCTCTAGCTAACTCACTCACTCACTCACTCAGAGCTACGTAGCTGTCCGTCTTCTTCTGGCGTGTCACGTAAACAAGTGCGAGTGCGCCCTCACGTGGGCGTGAAAGCGCCACAAACTAAATGCATCCATTTCAAGATAAAAAAGTCAATAATACAATTGAACATACACTGCCAAAGGCAGAACGCGAACGTGGCCATAGCTATAAAGAGTTATTCAGATAACTATAGCATAAGAACATGCTAACAACTTTACAAAACCATCAGTGTCACTGCAAAACACCAAAATAAAATGTGAAATTATATCATAATGTGTTAATAATTCCACACATAAGTCGCTCCTGAGTATAAGTCGCACCCCCAGCCAAAGTATGAAAAAAACCGCGACTTATAGTCCGAAAAATACGGTACTCACCAAGAGTTCTGAGAAGGACAAACTGCATGCCCAGAGCAAAAGGCCTCTCTTCTTCATCCACAGACCTGAGAAAACAAACAATATTATACACATTAACAGGTGAAAGCCCTTATGCGAGCGCAAACCTCACCTGAGCGTGACGATGATGGCGGAGGGTTGCGCGCAAGCGGTGATGAGGGTGACGATGAAGAGGAAGACGAGAAAGGGGATGAGCGTGTTGCACGTGCGGTCGCACTTTCCCGAGGTGGCGAAGCCATTCTCGTTCAGGTACGTCTTGACGATGACCAGCTGCAGCTGATTGACGGGTCCGCCGCTCGACTGTGGCGTGATCACCTGACGGCTCTGCACGCAGCTGCACTCCGTGTAGTTCCGCATCTGACCCATAACAAGCCGTAATGTATGAATTTAAAGAAAGAAATAAAAATGGAGATTCAGTTTGAATTATATTTGACATACTTTGCCTGGTGTATATGTATTTTGTGTAGTAGCTGTTTTTTGTAAATTTGTTAATTTGGTGAAAATTTTTTGTGTATTTTTCATCAAATATTTTGTCCATATATCCTAATTTTCGCAAAATAAACTGACTATAAAACGCCACCCACCAAATTTGACACGAAAACGGCGTGTGTTGATAGATAAGCCGCACTGGACTATAAGCCACAGCTGTCCTCACTGTATTATGGGATATTTACACCAAAAGATATTAACCGGTAACACTTTCTTTGACAGCGGCATCATAAGACTGTCATGAGACCAAATTAACCACTATGAAGCTTTGAACCAATTGGCTGCAATGCTTCATTGCTTCAAGAAGCTTCATTTGGCCATCACAGTTCTCTTGGGGGAGATATTTAACCTCTGCTGCCAACATGCCTCCTAGCAAGCATTGCAGCGCTACAGATGTGAATAAAAAAATCAAAATTCATGTTGTGTGTTAATTATTTCTTCAGTTACTCTTGTACTTGTTTCATTAATTGCTAGTTATGGAATTTGTTAACACTTTATTTGACAGTGGCGTTATAAGACTGTCATGAGACCATCATAATTATGACATGATACTGCCATGAGCGTTAATGAATTCTTATGACAGATAAAGATGTCATTTTGTGACATGCGGCAAATGATGTCCATTTTGAATGCATGTAAAAGATCCGAGCTAGACATAAATGGAATTAGTGACATAATTTGCCGTAATTTGAGACTTGATGATATCTGTCATAAGCATTCATTAATTCCCATGATAATGTCATGTCATGATTATGACAGTCTTATATGTTACCTATACCCAAATAAATCAACAAATAAGCCGCATTGGACTAAAAGCCACGGGATTTAAGATTGGAGAAAAAAGCAGCGGCTTATAGTCCGAAAATTATGGTATTTAAATTAAACTGAACTAAATTAAATTAGTCCCCACACCATTGTTGTCATGACATTTTTCCATTTCAACATAATTTTAAAATCCCTATTTATTTATTTATTTACATTTTACAGCAAATAAATGATTGGGGTTTCAATATTTTTGTATATGAATATGCATTTTCTCCATACAACAGACTAAAATGCTTATCCATGCATGTAAACTATTTTGGGGGGGCTTGAATAAGAACAAAATTTGACCAGAATTTTTGTAAATTATCATGTGACCAACTCAAACTAAATGTTCACAAAATTTTAGAGCAGATATGGTAATTTCAGTTGCCAGCAGAGGGTACTATTGCTATTACAGTGGTACCTCTGCATACGAGGTCTTCCAGGACATGGTTTTGTAAATCGAAATGGTCGTATGTGGAGCAGGATTTTCCCATAAGAATACATTATAATTCCATTAATTCGTTCCACAGCCCGAAAACCTACACTATATGCTTAATAAATGCTTCTGATACTATTGCAAATCGCAATTACATAGAGCAAAACAAGAAAATTATGACTAAAAATCGGAATAATAATATAATAATAGTAATAATAATGATAAAAATAAAAATAATAATACCTAATAATTTAACTAATTGCCAATCAATCTGGCCAAGTGGTTCGGAACTTCACAAGAAGCTTCATTGGTCATCACTAGTATGCATGTTGTGTTGCACAAGTTCTGAAATAAATGATTGAAAACCTGACGAAGCTGGCGATTTTTTGGCGTTGCTCCCACAATAATAATTGTCACTTTAAGACATAAAGACTGGCGAACAGAGTTCGGAGGAGGACTGTCGAGATCGTAGACATTCTACAGCCGTATTGTCGAGCCAGTTCAAGGACACGCACACCACGCTCATATTTTGCTATCATTTCCATCTTCATTTCAATGGTAAGCCTCACCTTTTTCTTTTTTTCACCACTTGCACTAACATTCTTGGAACTCATGTTGATTTCTCTCACAACAAAATCCGCCGTGCGTCCGTCTTGCGGGAAAACAAAGAAACTGCGGCGTTGTCATAAATCGGCGTATTTTGAGCATGTCGTCGGATGTAGAAACAAATGGCGAGTCAAATTTTACGTTGGATGTCGAAAAGATCGTGTGTCGAAGCGATCGTATGCCGAGGTACCACTATATTTGTAAATGAAGGTGTCTGTATAGACACATTAATTCATATTTGCACAAAATCTACATGTAAAACGCATTTATTTTCTTCTTTCCATTAAATTAATGATTGAGGCTGTACAGATTTCACATGTCGGCAGGATCATAACATGTTCAAAATCTGAGTTATGGGGAACAAGGTCCATTACAGTTTGTTTCATCCAGCGCTCATTGTTAGTTCCACAAAGGCAGCATTGATTCAAGAGTGAGAGTGTGTGTGAGCGCTTACCCCGGTGCTGTCGTTGCCCACAGCGCTGCATCCGGCCAAGCAGGGGTTGAAGTAGGTGATGCCGTCCGATCCACACACGGGTGCGTACTCGTGGATGCGGCAGCCGCAATTGACGTTGCAACTTCCCGTCAGATTTCTGTGCGTCAGCGTCAATGTCGGGCTGAAAAATGAGTGCAAAAACACTCAGGTTTACTGCCAATGAGCTGTCGTGTCCACCTGCACAGTTTTTGTGTTTTTATTTAGCATCTTAAAAAAAAAAAAAATTGGGGTGTATTTTGGATTTTTTTGTGGAACCTTGGTATTAGGGCTGTCAAATGATTAAAAATTTTAATCGAGGTAATTACAGCTTAAAAATTAATCATAAATAATCGCAATTCGAACCATCTATAAAATATGCCATATTTTTCTGTAAATTATTGTTGGAATGGAAAGACAAGACACAAGAGTGACAAGACGGATTTATACATTCAACATACGGTAGATAAGTACTGTA